>NW_028188648.1:0-160514 GCF_978046115.1 Saccoglossus kowalevskii
AATAATAATAATAATAATAAATATAGCTGCGTTGCAGCAATGTCGGGTTTCGAGCCCACTGACTTATTAGCAGCGTTACAAAATCAGCATCATTGACAATAATATATTAAAGGAAATTGCATGGCCTTCATACTAAACATGTTGCATGTTCCTGTCTGTAACAGTGCTTAAGGTATTACAATCTTGCATATTTAATGATGTCCCATGACCATATATGGTCATCAGATGTTTTTGTCAGCTCTGTTGTGTAATAACTTCAATATTGCATTGGTTGCATTTTCCTATCTGTAACAGTGCTTGAGATGTAACATTTATGCATATTTGATGAGGTCACATGACCATATGTGGTCATCACATTAGTTAGTCACATCTCTTGTTCCATAGATTCGATATTGCACAGGGTGCATGTTCCCGTCTGTAACACTGCTTGAGTTATTACATTTATGCATATTTAATGATGTCACATGACCGTGTATGGGCATCAGATGTGTTAGTCACATATCTTGTCTCATAGCTTTGATATTGCACAGGTTGTGTGTTTCTTTCTGTTACTGTGTTTCAAATATAACATTTATGCATATTTGATGAGGTCACATGACCATATATGGTCATCACATTAGTTAGTCCATCTCTTGTTCCATAGATTCGATATTGCACAGGTTGCATGTTCCCGTCTGTAATAGTGCTTGAGTTATTACATTTATGCTTATTTGATGAGGTCACATGACCATATATGGTCATCGGATATGTTAGTGACTTCTGTTGTGCAATAGCTTCAATATTGCACTGGTTGCATGTTCCTATCTGTAACAGTGCTTGAGATATAACATTTATGCATATTTGATGAGGTCACATGACCATATATGGTCATCGGATGTGTTAGTCACTTCTGTTGTGCAATAGCTTCAATATTGCACTGGTTGCATGTTCCTATCTTTAACAGTGATTGAGTTATTACATTTATGCATATTTGATGAAATTACGTGACCATATATGGTCATCACATTAGTTAGCCACATCTCTTGTCTCATAGCTTCGATATTGCATAGGTTGCATGTCTCTATCTGTGATTCTGCTTGAGATATTACAATTATGCCTATTTCATGACGGCACATGACCATATACGGTCATCACATTAGTTACTCACATCTCATGTCCCACAGCTTCGATTTTGCACAGGTTGCATGTTCATGTCTGTAACAGTGCTTGAGATAATTCAATTATGCATATTTAATGAAGTCACATGACCATATATGGTCATCACATTAGTTAGTCACATCTCTTGACCCATACCTCCGATATTCCACAGGTTGCATGTAACTAACTCTTGCAGTGCTTGATATATTACATTTATGCATATTCAATGAGGTCACATGACCATATATAGTCATCTTGTTTGTTAGTAAAATTTCATGTACCATCACTTCAATATTGCACTGGTTGCATGTTCCCGTCTGTAACTGTGCTTGAGTTATTACATTTATGCATATTTGATGAAGTCACATGACCATATATGGTCATCACATTAGTTAGTCACATCTCGTGTCTTATAGCTTCGATATTGCACAGGTTGCATGTCCCTATCTGTAACAGTGCTTGATATATTACATTTATGCATATTTAATGAGATCACATGACCATATATGGTCATCTTGTTTGTTAGTAGAATTTCATGTACCATCACTTCAATATTGCACTGGTTGCATGTTCCTATCTGTAACAGTGATTGAGATATTGCAATTATGTCTATAAAATGAGGTCACGTGACCATATAAAAGAACAAAAAAATATGAAAAAACATTCTAAAATCTTCTTATAAAAAACGGCTTTTCGCCTGGACTTCTATATTTTTGAATTAAATACTATGTCATATGATCTTTCAAAGTTATTCAGGGTTAGTTGATTTGTCGAAAATTATGCAAATGAGATGCAAAACAAAATTTAAAAAAATTCTAAAAAAAAAAGTCACGTGACCGCTAAACTTTTTTTGATGAAATTTGTAGCCCTTGTCGCACTGCTACTATCATAAAAAAATTGGAGCACTCAGACCCTCAGAAAGGTGCGCAATTCGGCATTGAAAATTTCGCCTTTAATCCAAGATGGCGGCCTGGTCATGTGACTTATGTGTCTGAACTTAGGATATGCACCAGATCTCATACAGCTTTACCATTGTGGCAAGTATGGAACTGATCGGTCCAACGGTGTTGACATAAAGCGTGACCAAAAATTTAGGCGGAAGAATAATAATAATAATAATAAATATAGCTGCAGAGCAGCTATTAACGGCTTTCAAGCCTGAAGGGCCATAACACCATTAAATTTGAAAAAAAAGTTTGAAGATTTGATTTGTGCTATGTATATACGTGTAGGTTACACGACGTTCTGGCCCAATGTCTTCATTATAGCGCTATTTCCATGTCTCTAACTTCAATAGTGCTCGAGATATTATATATATGCATATTTAATGAGTTCTATGACCATATATGGTCAACGGATATGTTGGCCAATTCTCTTTTCTATTGCCTTCAATATAGTGTTTGTTCCATGTTTGTACATGGAATAGCGCTTGGGATAATAGAGACATGCATATTAAATGAGTTCTATGACCATATATGGTCAACGGATATGTTGGCCAATTTTCTTGTCCATTGCCTTCAATATATCATTGGTACCATGTTTATACTTGCAATGGTGCTTGAGATATTGGAGACATGCATATTTAATGAGTTCTATGACCATATATGGTCAACGAATATGTTGGTCAATTTTCTTGTCCATTGCCTTCGGTATACGGTTATTTCCATGTTTGTACATGCAATAGTTCTTGAGATATTGGAGACATGCATATTTAATGAGTTATATGACTATATATGGTCATTGAAGATGTTGACAATTTCTCTTGTCCAAAGCCTTCAATATAGCAATGGTTCCATGTCTGTATGTGCAATAGTGCCTGAGATATTATAGGTATGCATATTTAATGAGGTATATGACCTTATATGGTCAACGAATATGTTGGCTCATTCTCTAGACCATTTCCTTCAATATAGCATCAGTTTCACGTTTGTACATGCAATAGTGCTTGAGATATAAGAGACATGCATATTTAATGAGTTCTATGACCATATATGGTCAACGAATATTTTGGCCAATTCTCTTGTCCGTTGCCTTCAACATACCGTTAGTTCCATGTTTGTACATGCAATAGTTTTTGAGATACAAGAGACATGCATATTTAATGAGTTCCAAGATGGCGGCCGAACCACGTGACTAATCGAAAATCTGTTTCAGTCACTTTTAATGGCATGACATGTAGAAGGTATATACAAATTTTCAGGCAAAACGGTCCAGCCGTTTCAGAGAAGAAGTCGTTTGAAGTTGGCGGAAGAATAATAATAATAATAATAATAATAATAATAATAATAATAATAATAATAAACATAACAAAAACAATAGGCTTTCAAGCCTGAAGGGACTTGAAAGCCTAATAAATATAGCTGCGTTGCAGCAATGTCGGGTTTCGAGCCCACTGACTTATTAGCAGCGTTCCAAAATCAGCATCATTGACAATAATATATTAAAGGAAATTGCATGGCCTTCATACTAAACATGTTGCATGTTCCTGTCTGTAACAGTGCTTAAGGTATTACAATCTTGCATATTTAATGATGTCCCATGACCATATATGGTCATCGGATGTTTTTGTCAGCTCTGTTGTGCAATAACTTCAATATTGCATTGGTTGCATTTTCCTATCTGTAACAGTGCTTGATATATAACATTTATGCATATTTGATGAGGTCACATGACCATATGTGGTAATCACATTAGTTAGTCACATCTCTTGTTCCATAGATTCGATATTGCACAGGTTGCATGTTCCTGTCTGTAATAGTGCTTGATTTATTACATTTATGCTTATTTGATGAGGTAACATGACCATATATGGTCATCGGATATGTTAGTCACTTCTGTTGTGCAATAGCTTCAATATTGCACTGGTTGCATGTTCCTATCTGTAACAGTGCTTGAGTTATTACATTTATGCATATTTGATGAAATTACGTGACCATATATGGTCATCACATTAGTTAGCCACATCTCTTGTCTCATAGCTTAGATATTGCATAGGTTGCATGTCTCTATCTGTGATTCTGCTTGAGATATTACAATTATGCATATTTAATGACGTCACATGACCATATACGGTTATCACATTAGTTACTCACATCTCATGTCCCTCAGCTTCAATTTTGCACAGGTTGCATGTTTCTATCTGTAACAGTGCTTGAGATAATTCAATTATGCATATATAATGAAGTCACAAGACCATATATGGTCATCGGATGTGTTAGTCACTTCTGTTGTGCAATAGCTTCAATATTGCACTGGTTGCATGTTCCTATCTGTAACAGTGCTTGAGATATTACAATTATGCATATTTAATGAAGTCACATGACCATATATGGTCATCACATTAGTTAGTCACATCTCTTGACCCATACCTCCGATATTGCACAGGTTGCATGTAACTAACTCTTGCAGTGCTTGATATATTACATTTATGCATATTCAATGAGGTCACATGACCATATATAGTCATCTTGTTTGTTAGTAAAATTTCATGTACCATCACTTCAATATTGCACTGGTTGCATGTTCCCGTCTGTAACTGTGCTTGAGTTATGACATTTATGCATATTTGATGAAGTCACATGACCATATATGTCATCACATTAGTTAGTCACATCTCGTGTCTTATAGCTTCGATATTGCACAGGTTGCATGTCCCTATCTGTAACAGTGCTTGATATATTACATTCATGCATATTTAATGAGATCACATGACCATATATGGTCATCTTGTTTGTTAGTAGAATTTCAAGTACCATCACTTCAAAATTGCACTGGTTGCATGTTCCTATCTGTAACAGTGCTTGAGATATTGCAATTATGTCTATAAAATGAGGTCACGTGACCATATAAAAGAACAAAAAAATATGAAAAAACATTCTAAAATCTTCTTATAAAAAACGGTTTATCGCCTGGACTCGATATTTTGGAATTAAATACTATGTCATATGATCTTTCAAAGTTATTCAGGGTTAGTTGATTTGTCGAAAATTATGCAAATGAGATGCAAAACAAAATTTAAAAAAATTCTAAAAAAAAAAGTCACGTGACCGCTAAAGTTTTTTTTGATGAGATTTGTAGCACTTGTCGCACTGCTACTATCATAAAAAAATTGGAGCACTCAGACCCTCAGAAAGGTGCGCAATTCGGCATTGAAAATTTCGCCTTTAATCCAAGATGGCGGCCTGGTCATGTGACCTACGTGTCTGAACTTTGGATATGCACCAGATCTCATATAGCTTTACCAATGTGGCAAGTATTGAATTGATCGGTCCAACGGCGTTGACATAAAGCGTGACCAAAAATTTAGGCGGAAGAATAATAATAATAATAATAATAAATATAGCTGCGTTGCAGCAATGTCGGGTTTCGAGCCCACTGACTTATTAGCAGCGTTCCAAAATCAGCATCATTGATAATAATATATTAAAGGAAATTGCATGGCCTTCATACTAAACATGTTGCATGTTCCTGTCTGTAACAGTGCTTAAGGTATTACAATCTTGCATATTTAATGATGTCCCATGACCATATATGGTCATCAGATGTTTTTGTCAGCTCTGTTGTGCAATAACTTCAATATTGCATTGGTTGCATTTTCCTATCTGTAACAGTGCTTGAGATGTAACATTTATGCATATTTGATGAGGTCACATGACCATATGTGGTCATCACATTAGTTAGTCACATCTCTTGTTCCATAGATTCGATATTGCACAGGTTGCATGTTCCCGTCTGTAACAGTGCTTGAGTTATTACATTTATGCATATTTAATGATGTCACATGACCGTGTATGGGCATCAGATGTGTTAGTCACATATCTTGTCTCATAGCTTCGATATTGCACAGTTTATGTGTTTCTTTCTGTTACTGTGTTTCAAATATAGCGTTTATGCATATTTGATGAGGTCACATGACCATATATGGTCATCACATTAGTTAGTCACATCTCTTGTTCCATAGATTCGATATTGCACAGGTTGCATGTTCCCGTCTGTAATAGTGCTTGAGTTATTACATTTATGCTTATTTGATGAGGTAACATGACCATATATGGTCATCGGATATGTTAGTGACTTCTGTTGTGCAATAGCTTCAATATTGCACTGGTTGCATGTTCCTATCTGTAACAGTGCTTGAGATATAACATTTATGGATATTTGATGAGGTCACATGACCATATATTGTCATCGGATGTGTTAGTCACTTCTGTTGTGCAATAGCTTCAATATTGCACTGGTTGCATGTTCCTATCTGTAACAGTGCTTGAGTTATTACATTTATGCATATTTGATGAAATTACATGACCATATATGGTCATCACATTAGTTAGCCACATCTCTTGTCTCATAGCTTCGATATTGCATAGGTTGCATGTCTCTATCTGTGATTCTGCTTGAGATATTACAATTATGCATATTTAATGACGTCACATGACCATATACGGTCATCACATTAGTTACTCACATCTCATGTCCCACAGCTTCGATTTTGCACAGGTTGCATGTTCATGTCTGTAACAGTGCTTGAGATAATTCAATTATGCATATTTAATGAAGTCACATGACCATATATGGTCATCACATTAGTTAGCCACATCTCTTGACCCATACCTTCGATATTGCACAGGTTGCATGTCCCTAACTCTTGCAGTGCTTGATATATTACATTTATGCATATTCAATGAGGTCACATGACCATATATGGTCATCTTGTTTGTTAGTAAAATTTCATGTACCATCACTTCAATATTGCACTGGTTGCATGTTCCCGTCTGTAACTGTGCTTGAGTTATTACATTTATGCATATTTGATGAAGTCACATGACCATATATGGTCATCACATTAGTTAGTCACATCTCGTGTCTTATAGCTTCGATATTGCACAGGTTGCATGTCCCTATCTGTAACAGTGCTTGATATATTACATTTATGCATATTTAATGAGATCACATGACCATATATGGTCATCTTGTTTGTTAGTAGAATGTCATGTACCATCACTTCAATATTGCACTGGTTGCATGTTCCTATCTGTAACAGTGCTTGAGATATTGCAATTATGTCTATAAAATGAGGTCACGTGACCATATAAAAGAACAAACAAATATGAAAAAACATTCTAAAATCTTCTTATAAAAAACGGCTTTTCGCCTGGACTTCCATATTTTGGAATTAAATACTATGTCATATGATCTTTCAAAGTTATTCAGGGTTAGTTGATTTGTCGAAAATTATGCAAATGAGATGCAAAACAAAATTTAAAAAAATTCTAAAAAAAAAAGTCACGTGACCGCTAAAGTTTTTTTTGATGAAATTTGTAGCCCTTGTCGCACTGCTACTATCATAAAAAAATTGGAGCACTCAGACCCTCAGAAAGGTGCGCAATTCGGCATTGAAAATTTCGCCTTTAATCCAAGATGGCGGCCTGGTCATGTGACCTATGTGTCTGAACTTAGGATATGCACCAGATCTCATACAGCTTTACCATTGTGGCAAGTATGGAACTGATCGGTCCAACGGTGTTGACATAAAGCGTGACCAAAAATTTAGGCGGAAGAATAATAATAATAATAATAATAATAATAATAATAAACGGAACAATTACAAAAGGGTTTCGACCAAATGGGCTCGAAACCCTAATAAATATAGCTGCGTTGCAGCAATGTCGGGTTTCGAGCCCACTGACTTATTAGCAGCGTTCCAAAATCAGCATAATTGACAATAATATATTAAAGGGAATTGCATGGCCTTCATACTAAACATGTTGCATGTTCATGTCTGTAACAGTGCTTAAGGTATTACAATCTTGCATATTTAATGATGTCCCATGACTATATATGGTCATCGGATGTTTTTGTCAGGTCTGTTGTGCAATAACTTCAATATTGCATTGGTTGCATTTTCCTATCTGTAACAGTGCTTGAGATATAACATTTATGCATATTTGATAAGGTCACATGACCATATGTGGTCATCACATTAGTTAGTCACATCTCTTGTTCCATAGATTCGATATTGCACAGGTTGCATGTTCCCGTCTGTAATACTGCTTGAGTTATTACATTTATGCTTATTTGATGAGGTCACATGACCATATATGGTCATCGGATATGTTAGTCACTTCTGTTGTGCAATAGCTTCAATATTGCACTGGTTGCATGTTCCTATCTGTAACAGTGCTTGAGTTATTACATTTATGCATATTTGATGAAATTACGTGACCATATATGGTCATCACATTAGTTAGCCACATCTCTTGTCTCATAGCTTCGATATTGCATAGGTTGCATGTCTCTATCTGTGATTCTGTTTGAGATATTACAATTATGCATATTTAATGACGTCACATGACCATATACGGTTATCACATTAGTTACTCACATCTCATGTCCCACAGCTTCGATTTTGCACAGGTTGCATGTTCATGTCTGTAACAGTGCTTGAGATAATTCAATTATGCATATTTAATGAAGTCACATGACCATATATGGTCATCACATTAGTTAGTCACATCTCTTGACCCATACCTTCGATATTGCACAGGTTGCATGTCCCTAACTCTTGCAGTGCTTGATATATTACATTTATGCATATTCAATGAGGTCACATGACCATATATGGTCATCTTGTTTGTTAGTAAAATTTCATGTACCATCCCTTCAATATTGCACTGGTTGCATGTTCCCGTCTGTAACTGTGCTTGAGTTATTACATTTATGCATATTTGATGAAGTCACATGACCATATCTAATCATCACATTAGTTAGTCACATCTCGTGTCTTATAGCTTCGATATTGCACAGGTTGCATGTCCCTATCTGTAACAGTGCTTGATATATTACATTTATGCAAATTTAATGAGGTCACATGACCATATATGGTCATCTTGTTTGTTAGTATAATGTCATGTACCATCACTTCAATATTGCACTGGTTGCATGTTCCTATCTGTAACAGTGCTTGAGATATTGCAATTATGTCTATAAAATGTGGTCACGTGACCATATAAAAGAACAAAAAAATATGAAAAAACATTCTAAAATCTTCTTATAAAAAACGGCTTTTCGCCTGGACTTCCATACTTTGGAATTAAATACTATGTCATATGATCTTTCAAAGTTATTCAGGGTTAGTTGATTTGTCGAAAATTATGCAAATGAGATGCAAAACAAAATTTCAAAAAATTCTAAAAAAAAAAGTCACGTGACCGCTAAAGTTTTTTTTGATGAAATTTGTAGCCCTTGTCGCACTGCTACTATCATAAAAAAATTGGAGCACTCAGACCCTCGGAAAGGTGCGCAATTCGGCATTGAAAATTTCGCCTTTAATCCAAGATGGCGGCCTGGTCATGTGACCTATGTGTCTGAACTTAGGATATGCACCAGATCTCATACAGCTTTACCATTGTGGCAAGTATGGAACTGATCGGTCCAACGGTGTTGCCATAAAGTGTGACGAAAAAACGGCGGAAGAATAATAATAATAAATATAGCTGCGTTGCAGCAATGTCGGGTTTCGAGCCCACTGACTTATTAGCAGCGTTCCAATATCAGCATCATTGACAATAATATATTAAAGGAAACTGCATGGCCTTCATACTAAACATGTTACATGTTCCTGTCTGTAACAGTGCTTAAGGTATTACAATCTTGCATATTTAATGATGTCCCATGACCATATATGGTCATCGGATGTTTTTGTCAGCTCTGTTGTGCAATAACTTCAATACTGCATTGGTTGCGTTTTCCTATCTGTAACAGTGCTTGAGATATAACATTTATGCATATTTGATGAGGTCACATGACCATATGTGGTCATCACATTAGTTATAAACATCTCTTGTTCCATAGATTCTATATTGCACAGGTTGCATGTTCCCGTCTGTAACAGTGCTTGAGTTATTACATTTATGCATATTTGATGAGGTCACATGATCATATATAGTCATCACATTAGTTAGTCACATCTCTTGACCCATAGCTTCGATATTGCACAGGTTGCATGTCCCTAACTCTTACAGTGCTTGATATATTACATTTATGCATATTCAATGAGGTCACATGACTATATATGGTCATCTTGTTTGTTAGTAGAATTTCATGTACCATCACTTCAATATTGCACTGGTTGAATGTTCCCGTCTGTAACTGTGCTTGAGTTATTACATTTATGCATATTTGATGAAGTCACATGACCATATATGGTCATCACATTAGTTAGTCTCATCTCGTGTCTTATAGCTTCGATATTGCACAGGTTGCATGTCCCTATCTGTAACAGTGCTTGATATATTACATTTATGCATATTTAATTAGATCACATGGCCATATATGGTCATCTTGTATGTTAGTAGAATTTCATGTACCATCACTTCAATATTGCACTGGTTGCATGTTCCTATCTGTAACAGTGCTTGAGATATTGCAATTATGTCTATAAAATGAGGTCACGTGACCATATAAAAGACCAACAAAATATGAAAAAACATTCTAAAATCTTCTCCTAAAAAACGGCTTATCGCCTGTACTTCATATTTTGGAATTAAATACTATGTCATATGATCTTTCAAAGTTATTCAGGGTTAGTTGATTTGTCGAAAATTATGCAAATGAGATGCAAAACAAAATTAAAAAAAATTCTAAAAAAAAAAGTCACGTGACCGCTAAAGTTTTTTTTGATGAAATTTGTAGCCCTTATCGCACTGCTACTATCATAAAAAAATTGGAGCACTCAGACACTCAGAAAGGTGCGCAATTCGACATTGAATATTTTGCCTTTAATCCAAGATGGCGGCCTGGTCATGTGACCTATGTGTCTGAACTTAGGATATGCACCAGATCTCATACAGCTTTACCATTGTGGCAAGTATGGGACTGATCGGTCCAACGGTGTTGACATAAAGCGTGACCAAAAATTTAGGCGGAAGAATAATAATAATAAATATAGCTGCGTTGCAGCAATGTCGGGTTTCGAGCCCACTGACTTATTAGCAGCGTTCCAAAATCAGCATCATTGACAATAATATATTAAAGGAAATTGCATGGCATTCATACTAAACATGTTACATGTTCCTGTCTGTAACAGTGCTTAAGGTATTACAATCTCGCATATTTAATGATGTCCCATGACCATATATGGTCATCTGATGTTTTTGTCAGCTCTGTTGTGCAATAACTTCAATATTGCATTGGTTGCATGTTCCTATCTGTAACAGTGCTTGAGATGTAACATTTATGCATATTTGATGAGGTCACATGACCATATATGGTCATCACATTAGTTAGTCACATCTCTTGTTCCATAGATTCGATATTGCACAGATTGCATGTTCCCGTCTGTAATAGTGCTTGATTTATTACATTTATGCTTATTTGATGAGATCACATGACCATATATGGTCATCGGATGTGTTAGTCACTTCTGTTGTGCAATAGCTTCAATATTGCACTGGTTGCATGTTCCTATCTGTAACAGTGCTTTAGTTATTACATTTATGCATATTTGATGAAATTACGTGACCATATATGGTCATCACATTAGTTAGCCACATCTCTTGTCTCATAGCTTCGATATTGCATAGGTTGCATGTCTCTATCTGTGATTCTGCTTGAGATATTACAATTATGCATATTTAATGACGTCACATGACCATATACGGTTATCACATTAGTTACTCACATCTCATGTCCCACAGCTTCGATTTTGCACAGGTTGCATGTTCATGTCTGTAACAGTGCTTGAGATAATTCAATTATGCATATTTAATGAAATCACATGACCATATATGGTCATCACATTAGTTAGTCACATCTCTTGACCCATACCTTCGATATTGCACAGGTTGCATGTCCCTAACTCTTGCAGTGCTTGATATATTACATTTATGCATATTCAATGAGGTCACATGACCATATATGGTCATCTTGTTTGTTAATAAAATTTCATGTACCATCCCTTCAATATTGCACTGGTTGCATGTTCCCGTCTGTAACTGTGCTTGAGTTATGACATTTAAGCATATTTGATGAAGTCACATGACCATATATGGTCATCACATTAGTTAGTCACATCTCGTGTCTTATAGCTTCGATATTGCACAGGTTGCATGTCCCTATCTGTAACAGTGCTTGATATATTACATTTATGCATATTTAATGAGATCACATGACCATATATGGTCATCTTGTTTGTTAGTAGAATTTCATGTACCATCACTTCAATATTGCACTGGTTGCATGTTCCTATCTGTAACAGTGCTTGAGATATTGCAATTATGTCTATAAAATGAGGTCACGTGACCATATAAAAGAACCAAAAAATATGAAAAAACATTCTAAAATCTTCTTATAAAAAACGGCTTTTCGCCTGGACTTCCATATTTTGGAATTAAATACTATGTCATATGATCTTTCAAAGTTATTCAGGGTTAGTTGATTTGTCGAAAATTATGCAAATGAGATGCAAAACAAAATTTAAAAAAATTCTATAAAAAAAAGTCACGTGACCGCTAAAGTTTTTTTTGATGAAATTTGTAGCCCTTGTCGCACTGCTACTATCATAAAAAAATTGGAGCACTCAGACCCTCAGAAAGGTGCGCAATTCGGCATTGAAAATTTCGCCTTTAATCCAAGATGGCGGCCTGGTCATGTGACCTATGTGTCTGAACTTAGGATATGCACCAGATCTCATACAGCTTTACCATTGTGGCAAGTATGGAACTGATCGGTCCAACGGTGTTGACATAAAGCGTGACCAAAAATTTAGGCGGAAGAATAATAATAATAATAATAATAATAATAATAATAAACGGAACAATTACAAAAGGGTTTCGACCAAATGGGCTCGAAACCCTAATAATAATAATAATAATAATAAACGGAACAATTACAAAAGGGTTTCGACCAAATGGGCTCGAAACCCTAATAATAAACGGAACAATTTCAATAGGGTTTCGACCAAATGGGCTCGAAACCCTAATAATAATAATAATAATAATAATAAACGGAACAATTACAAAAGGGTTTCGACCAAATGGGCTCGAAACCCTAATAATAATAATAAATATAGCTGCGTTGCAGCAATGTCGGGTTTCGAGCCCACTGCCTTATTAGCAGCGTTCCAAAATCAGCATCATTGACAATAATATATTAAAGGAAATTGCATGGCCTTCATACTAAACATGTTACATGTTCCAGTCTGTAACAGTGCTTAAGGTATTACAATCTTGCATATTTAATGATGTCACATGACCATATATGGTCATTACATTAGTTAGTCACATCACTTGTTCCATAGATTCGATATTGCACAGGTTGCATGTTCCCGTCTGTAACAGTGCTTGAGTTATTACATTTATGAATATTTAATGATGTCACATGACCGTGTATGGTCATCAGATGTGTTTTTCATCTCTCTTGTGCAAGACCTTCAATATTGCACTAGTTGCATGTTCCTGCCTGTAACAGTGCTTGAGTTATTACATTTATGCATATTTGATGAGGTCACATGACCATATACGGTCATCGGATATGTTAGTTACCTCTGTTGTGCAATAATTTCAATATTGCACTGGTTACATGTTCCTATCTGTAACAGGGCTTGAGTTATTACATTTATGCATATTTGATGAGGTCAAATGACCATATATGGTCATCAGATGTGTTAGTCATCTCTCTTGTGCAAGACCTTCAATATTGCACTAGTTGCATGATCCTGTCTGTAACAGTGCTTGAGTTATTACATTTATCCATATTTGATGAGCTCACATGACCATATATGGTCATCACATTAGTTAGTCACATCTCTTGTCTCATAGCTTCAATATTGCACAGGTTGCATGTTCCCGTCTGTAACAGTGCTTGACTTATTACATTTACGCATATTTGATGAGGTCACATGACCATATATGGTCATCACATTAGTTAGTCACATCTCTTGTCCCATAGCTTCGATATTGCACAGGTTGCATGTTCGTATCTGTATCAGTGCTTGATATATTACATTAATGCATATTTAATGAGGTCACATGACCATATATGGTCATCTTGTTTGTAAGTAAAATTTCTGGTACCATCACTTCAATATTGCACTAGTTGCATGTCCCTATCTGTAACAGTGCTTGAGATATTGCAATTATGTCTACAAAATGAGGTCACGTGACCATATAAAAGAACAAAAAAATATGAAAAAACATTCTAAAATCTTCTTCTAAAAAACGGCTTATCGCCTGGACTTCATATTTTGGAATTAAATACTATGTCATATGATCTTTCAAAGTTATTCAGGGATAGTTGATTAGTCGAAAATTATGCAAATGAGATGCGAAAGAAAATTAAAAAAATTCTAGAAAAAAATTAGTCACGTGACCGCTAAAGTTTTTTTTGATGAAATTTGTAGCCCTTCTCCCACTGCTACTGTCATAAAAAATTTGGAGCACTCAGACCCTCAGAAAGGTGTGCAATTCGGCATTGAAAATTTCGTCTTTAATCCAAGATGGCGGCCTGGTCATGTGACCTATGTGTCTGAACTTAGGATATGCACCAGATCTCATACAGCTTTACCATTGTGGCAAGTATGGAACTGATCGGTCCAACGGTGTTGACATAAAGCGTGACCAAAAATTTAGGCGGAATCATAATAATAATAAATATAGCTGCGTTGCAGCAATGTTGGGTTTCGAGCCCACTGACTTATTAGCAGCGTTCCAAAATCAGCATCATTGACAATAATATATTAAAGGAAATTGCATGGCCTTCATACTAAACATGTTGCATGTTCCTGTCTGTAACAGTGCTTAATGTATTACAATCTTGCATATTTAATGATGTCCCATGACCATATATGGTCATCGGATGTTTTTGTCAGCTCTGTTGTGCAATAACTTCAATATTGCATTGGTTGCATTTTCCTATCTGTAACAGTGCTTGAGATATAACATTTATGCATATTTGATGAGGTCACATGACCATATGTGGTCATCACATTAGTTAGTCACATCTCTTGTTCCATAGATTCGATATTGCACAGGTTGCATGTTCCCGTCTGTAACAGTGCTTGAGTTATTACATTTATGCATGTTTAACGATGTCACATGACCGTGTATGGGCATCAGATGTGTTAGTCACATATCTTGTCTCATAGCTTCGATATTGCACAGGTTGTGTGTTTCTATCTGTTACTGTGTTTCAAATATAACATTTATGCATATTTGATGAGGTCACATGACCATATATGGTCATCACATTAGTTAGTCACATCTCTTGTTCCATAGATTCGATATTGCACAGGTTGCATGTTCCCGTCTGTAATAGTGCTTGAGTTATTACATTTATGCTTATTCGATGAGGTCACATGACCATATATGGTCATCGGATATGTTAGTGACTTCTGTTGTGCAATAGCTTCAATATTGCACTGGTTGCATGTTCCTATCTGTAACAGTGCTTGAGATATAACATTTATGCATATTTGATGAGGTCACATGATCATATATGGTCATCGGATGTGTTAGTCACTTCTGTTGTGCAATAGCTTCAATATTGCAGTGGTTGCATGTTCCTATCTGTAACAGTGCTTGAGTTATTACATTTATGCATATTTGATGAAATTACGTGACCATATATGGTCATCACATTAGTTAGCCACATCTCTTGTCTCATAGCTTAGATATTGCATAGGTTGCATGTCTCTATCTGTGATTCTGCTTGATATATTACAATTATGCATATTTAATGACGTCACATGACCATATACGGTCATCTCATTAGTTACTCACATCTCATGTCCCATAGCTTCGATTTTGCACAGGTTGCATGTTCATGTCTGCAACAGTGCTTGAGTTATTACATGTATGCATATTTGATGAAGTTACATGACCATATATGGTCATCACATTAGTTGGTCACATCTCTTGTCTCACAGCTTCGATATTGCACAGGTTGCATGTTTCTAACTGTAACAGTGCTTGAGATAATTCAATTATGCATATTTAATGAAGTCACATGACCATATATGGTCATCACATTAGTTAGTCACATCTCTTGTTCCATAGATTCGATATTGCACAGGTTGCATGTTCCCGTCTGTAACAGTGCTTGAGTTATTACATTTATGCATGTTTAACGATGTCACATGACCGTGTATGGGCATCAGATGTGTTAGTCACATATCTTGTCTCATATCTTCGATATTGCACAGGTTGTGTGTTTCTATCTGTTACTGTGTTTCAAATATAACATTTATGCATATTTGATGAGGTCACATGACCATATATGGTCATCACATTAGTTAGTCACATCTCATGTTCCATAGATTCGATATTGCACAGGTTGCATGTTCCCGTCTGTAATAGAGCTTGAGTTATTACATTTATGCTTATTTGATGAGGTCACATGACCATATATGGTCATCGGATATGTTAGTGACTTCTGTTGTGCAATAGCTTCAATATTGCACTGGTTGCATGTTCCTATCTGTAACAGTGCTTGAGATATAACATTTATGCATATTTGATGAGGTCACATGACCATATATGGTCATCGGATGTGTTAGTCACTTCTGTTGTACAATAGCTTCAATATTGCACTGGTTGCATGTTCCTATCTGTAACAGTGCTTGAGTTATTACATTTATGCATATTTGATGAAATTACATGACCATATATGGTCACCACATTAGTTAGCCACATCTCTTGTCTCATAGCTTCGATATTGCATAGGTTGCATGTCTCTATCTGTGATTGTGCTTGAGATATTACAATTATGCATATTTAATGACGTCACATGACCATATACGGTCATCACATTAGTTACTCACATCTCATGTCCCACAGCTTCGATTGTGCACAGGTTGCATGTTCATGTCTGTAACAGTGCTTGAGATAATTCAATTATGCATATTTAATGAAGTCACATGACCATATATGGTCATCACATTAGTTAGTCACATCTCTTGACCCATACCTTCGATATTGCACAGGTTGCATGTCCCTAACTCTTGCAGTGCTTGATATATTACATTTATGCGTATTCAATGAGGTCACATGACCATATATGGTCATCTTGTTTGTTAGTAAAATTTCATGTACCATCACTTCAATATTGCACTGGTTGCATGTTCCCGTCTGTAACTGTGCTTGAGTTATTACATTTATGCATATTTGATGAAGTCACATGACCATATATGGTCATCACATTAGTTAGTAACATCTCGTGTCTTATAGCTTCGATATTGCACAGGTTGCATGTCCCTATCTGTAACAGTGCTTGATATATTACATTTATGCATATTTAATGAGATCACATGACCATATATGGTCATCTTGTTTGTTAGTAGAATTTCATGTACCATCACTTCAATATTGCACTGGTTGCATGTTCCTAACTGTAACAGTGCTCAAGATATTGCAATTATGTCTATAAAATGAGGTCACGTGACCATATAAAAGAACCAAAAAATATGAAAAAACATTCTAAAATCTTCTTATAAAAAACGGCTTTTCGCCTGGACTTCCATATTTTGGAATTAAATACTATGTCATATGATCTTTCAAAGTTATTCAGGGTTAGTTGATTTGTCGAAAATTATGCAAATGAGATGCAAAACAAAATTTCAAAAAATTCTAAAAAAAAAAGTCACGTGACCGCTAAAGTTTTTTTTGATGACATTTGTAGCCCTTGTCGCACTGCTACTATCATAAAAAAATTGGAGCACTCAGACCCTCAGAAAGGTGCGCAATTCGGCATTGAAAATTTCGCCTTTAATCCAAGATGGCGGCCTGGTCATGTGACCTATGTGTCTGAACTTAGGATATGCACCAGATCTCATACAGCTTTACCATTGTGGCAAGTATGGAACTGATCGGTCCAACGGTGTTGACATAAAGCGTGACCAAAAATTTAGGCGGAAGAATAATAATAATAATAATAATAATAATAATAATAAACGGAACAATTACAATAGGGTTTCGACCAAATGGGCTCGAAACCCTAATAAACGGAACAATTTCAATAGGGTTTCGACCAAATGGGCTCGAAACCCTAATAATAAACGGAACAATTACAAGCACTGGTTACATGTTCCTATCTGTAACAGGGCTTGAGTTATTACATTTATGCATATTTGATGAGGTCAAATGACCATATATGGTCATCAGATGTGTTAGTCATCTCTCTTGTGCAAGACCTTCAATATTGCACTAGTTGCATGATCCTGTCTGTAACAGTGCTTGAGTTATTACATTTATCCATATTTGATGAGCTCACATGACCATATATGGTCATCACATTAGTTAGTCACATCTCTTGTCTCATAGCTTCAATATTGCACAGGTTGCATGTTCCCGTCTGTAACAGTGCTTGACTTATTACATTTACGCATATTTGATGAGGTCACATGACCATATATGGTCATCACATTAGTTAGTCACATCTCTTGTCCCATAGCTTCGATATTGCACAGGTTGCATGTTCGTATCTGTATCAGTGCTTGATATATTACATTAATGCATATTTAATGAGGTCACATGACCATATATGGTCATCTTGTTTGTAAGTAAAATTTCTGGTACCATCACTTCAATATTGCACTAGTTGCATGTCCCTATCTGTAACAGTGCTTGAGATATTGCAATTATGTCTACAAAATGAGGTCACGTGACCATATAAAAGAACAAAAAAATATGAAAAAACATTCTAAAATCTTCTTCTAAAAAACGGCTTATCGCCTGGACTTCATATTTTGGAATTAAATACTATGTCATATGATCTTTCAAAGTTATTCAGGGATAGTTGATTAGTCGAAAATTATGCAAATGAGATGCGAAAGAAAATTAAAAAAATTCTAGAAAAAAATTAGTCACGTGACCGCTAAAGTTTTTTTTGATGAAATTTGTAGCCCTTCTCCCACTGCTACTGTCATAAAAAATTTGGAGCACTCAGACCCTCAGAAAGGTGTGCAATTCGGCATTGAAAATTTCGTCTTTAATCCAAGATGGCGGCCTGGTCATGTGACCTATGTGTCTGAACTTAGGATATGCACCAGATCTCATACAGCTTTACCATTGTGGCAAGTATGGAACTGATCGGTCCAACGGTGTTGACATAAAGCGTGACCAAAAATTTAGGCGGAATCATAATAATAATAATAAACGGAACAATTTCAATAGGGTTTCGACCAAATGGGCTCGAAACCCTAATAATAAACGGAACAATTACAATAGGGTTTTGACCAAATGGGCTCGAAACCCTAAATATAGCTGCGTTGCAGCAATGTCGGGTTTCGAGCCCACTAACATATTAGCAGCGTTCCAAAATCAGTATTATTGACAATAATATATTAAAGGAAATTGCATGGCCTTCATACTAAACATGTTACATGTTCCTGTCTGTAACAGTGCTTAAGGTATTACAATCTTGCATATTTAATGATGTCCCATAACCATATACGGTCATCAGATGTTTTTTTCAGCTCTGTTGTGCAATAACTTCAATATTGCATTGGTTGCATGTTCCAATCTGTAACAGTGCTTGAGATATAACATTTATGCATATTTGATGAGGTCACATGACCATATATGGTCATCGTATATGTTAGTCACTTCTGTTGTGCAATAGCTTCAATATTGCACTGGTTGCATGTTCCTATCTGTAACAGTGCTTGAGATATAACATTTATGCATACTTGATGAGGTCACATGACCATATATGGTCATCGGATGTGTTAGTCACTTCTGTTGTGCAATAGCTTCAATATTGCACTGGTTGCATGTTCCTATCTGTAACAGTGCTTGAGTTATTACATTTATGCATATTTGATGAAGTTACATGACCATATATGGTCATCACATTAGTTAGTCACATCTCTTGTCTAATAGCTTCGATATTGCACAGGTTGCATGTTTCTATCTGTAACAGTGCTTGAGATAATTCAATTATGCATATTTAATGAAGTCACATGACCATATATGGTCATCACATTAGTTAGTCACATCTCTTGACCCATACCTTCGATATTGCACAGGTTGCATGTCCCTAACTCTTGCAGTGCTTGATATATTACATTTATGCATATTCAATGAGGTCACATGACCATATATGGTCATCTTGTTTGTTAGTAAAATTTCATGTACCATCATTTCAATATTGCACTGGTTGCATGTTCCCGTCTGTAACTGTGCTTGAGTTATTACATTTATGCATATTTGATGAAGTCACATGACCATATATGGTCATCACATTAGTTAGTCACATCTCGTGTCTTATAGCTTCGATATTGCACAGGTTGCATGTCCCTATCTGTAACAGTGCTTGATATATTACATTTATGCATATTTAATGAGATCACATGACCATATATGGTCATCTTGTTTGTTAGTAAAATTTCATGTACCATCACTTCAATATTGCACTGGTTGCATGTTCCTATCTGTAACAGTGCTTGAGATATTGCAATTATGTCTATAAAATGAGGTCACGTGACCATATAAAAGAACAAAAAAATATGAAAAAACATTCTAAAATCTTCTTATAAAAAACGGCTTTTCGCCTGGACTTCCATATTTTGGAATTAAATACTATGTCATATGATCTTTCAAAGTTATTCAGGGTTAGTTGATTTGTCGAAAATTATGCAAATGAGATGCAAAACAAAATTTAAAAAAATTCTAAAAAAAAAAGTCACGTGACCGCTAAAGTTTTTTTTGATGAAATTTGTAGCCCTTGTCGCTCTGCTACTATCATAAAAAAATTGGAGCACTCAGACCCTCAGAAAGGTGCGCAATTCGGCATTGAAAATTTCGCCTTTAATCCAAGATGGCGGCCTGGTCATGTGACCTATGTGTCTGAACTTAGGATATGCACCAGATCTCATACAGCTTTACCACTGTGGCAAGTATGGAACTGATCGGTCCAACGGTGTTGACATAAAGCGTGACCAAAAATTTAGGCGGAAGAATAATAATAATAATAATAATAATAATAATAATAATAAACGGAACAATTACAAAAGGGTTTCGACCAAATGGGCTCGAAACCCTAAATATAGCTGCGTTGCAGCAATGTCGGGTTTCGAGCCCACTAACATATTAGCAGCGTTCCAAAATCAGTATTATTGACAATAATATATTAAAGGAAATTGCATGGCCTTCATACTAAACATGTTACATGTTCCTGTCTGTAACAGTGCTTAAGGTATTACAATCTTGCATATTTAATGATGTCCCATAACCATATACGGTCATCAGATGTTTTTTTCAGCTCTGTTGTGCAATAACTTCAATATTGCATTGGTTGCATGTTCCAATCTGTAACAGTGCTTGAGATATAACATTTATGCATATTTGATGAGGTCACATGACCATATATGGTCATCGTATATGTTAGTCACTTCTGTTGTGCAATAGCTTCAATATTGCACTGGTTGCATGTTTCTATCTGTAACAGTGCTTGAGATATAACATTTATGCATACTTGATGAGGTCACATGACCATATATGGTCATCGGATGTGTTAGTCACTTCTGTTGTGCAATAGCTTCAATATTGCACTGGTTGCATGTTCCTATCTGTAACAGTGCTTGAGTTATTACATTTATGCATATTTGATGAAGTTACATGACCATATATGGTCATCACATTAGTTAGTCACATCTCTTGTCTAATAGCTTCGATATTGCACAGGTTGCATGTTTCTATCTGTAACAGTGCTTGAGATAATTCAATTATGCATATTTAATGAAGTCACATGACCATATATGGTCATCACATTAGTTAGTCACATCTCTTGACCCATACCTTCGATATTGCACAGGTTGCATGTCCCTAACTCTTGCAGTGCTTGATATATTACATTTATGCATATTCAATGAGGTCACATGACCATATATGGTCATCTTGTTTGTTAGTAAAATTTCATGTACCATCATTTCAATATTGCACTGGTTGCATGTTCCCGTCTGTAACTGTGCTTGAGTTATTACATTTATGCATATTTGATGAAGTCACATGACCATATATGGTCATCACATTAGTTAGTCACATCTCGTGTCTTATAGCTTCGATATTGCACAGGTTGCATGTCCCTATCTGTAACAGTGCTTGATATATTACATTTATGCATATTTAATGAGATCACATGACCATATATGGTCATCTTGTTTGTTAGTAAAATTTCATGTACCATCACTTCAATATTGCACTGGTTGCATGTTCCTATCTGTAACAGTGCTTGAGATATTGCAATTATGTCTATAAAATGAGGTCACGTGACCATATAAAAGAACAAAAAAATATGAAAAAACATTCTAAAATCTTCTTATAAAAAACGGCTTTTCGCCTGGACTTCCATATTTTGGAATTAAATACTATGTCATATGATCTTTCAAAGTTATTCAGGGTTAGTTGATTTGTCGAAAATTATGCAAATGAGATGCAAAACAAAATTTAAAAAAATTCTAAAAAAAAAAGTCACGTGACCGCTAAAGTTTTTTTTGATGAAATTTGTAGCCCTTGTCGCTCTGCTACTATCATAAAAAAATTGGAGCACTCAGACCCTCAGAAAGGTGCGCAATTCGGCATTGAAAATTTCGCCTTTAATCCAAGATGGCGGCCTGGTCATGTGACCTATGTGTCTGAACTTAGGATATGCACCAGATCTCATACAGCTTTACCACTGTGGCAAGTATGGAACTGATCGGTCCAACGGTGTTGACATAAAGCGTGACCAAAAATTTAGGCGGAAGAATAATAATAATAATAATAATAAATATAGCTGCGTTGCAGCAATGTCGGGTTTCGAGCCCACTGACTTATTAGCAGCGTTCCAATATCAGCATCATTGACAATAATATATTAAAGGAAACTGCATGGCCTTCATACTAAACATGTTACATGTTCCTGTCTGTAACAGTGCTTAAGGTATTACAATCTTGCATATTTAATGATGTCCCATGACCATATATGGTCATCGGATGTTTTTGTCAGCTCTGTTGTGCAATAACTTCAATACTGCATTGGTTGCGTTTTCCTATCTGTAACAGTGCTTGAGATATAACATTTATGCATATTTGATGAGGTCACATGACCATATGTGGTCATCACATTAGTTATAAACATCTCTTGTTCCATAGATTCTATATTGCACAGGTTGCATGTTCCCGTCTGTAACAGTGCTTGAGTTATTACATTTATGCATATTTGATGAGGTCACATGATCATATATAGTCATCACATTAGTTAGTCACATCTCTTGACCCATAGCTTCGATATTGCACAGGTTGCATGTCCCTAACTCTTACAGTGCTTGATATATTACATTTATGCATATTCAATGAGGTCACATGACTATATATGGTCATCTTGTTTGTTAGTAGAATTTCATGTACCATCACTTCAATATTGCACTGGTTGAATGTTCCCGTCTGTAACTGTGCTTGAGTTATTACATTTATGCATATTTGATGAAGTCACATGACCATATATGGTCATCACATTAGTTAGTCTCATCTCGTGTCTTATAGCTTCGATATTGCACAGGTTGCATGTCCCTATCTGTAACAGTGCTTGATATATTACATTTATGCATATTTAATTAGATCACATGGCCATATATGGTCATCTTGTATGTTAGTAGAATTTCATGTACCATCACTTCAATATTGCACTGGTTGCATGTTCCTATCTGTAACAGTGCTTGAGATATTGCAATTATGTCTATAAAATGAGGTCACGTGACCATATAAAAGACCAACAAAATATGAAAAAACATTCTAAAATCTTCTCCTAAAAAACGGCTTATCGCCTGTACTTCATATTTTGGAATTAAATACTATGTCATATGATCTTTCAAAGTTATTCAGGGTTAGTTGATTTGTCGAAAATTATGCAAATGAGATGCAAAACAAAATTAAAAAAAATTCTAAAAAAAAAAGTCACGTGACCGCTAAAGTTTTTTTTGATGAAATTTGTAGCCCTTATCGCACTGCTACTATCATAAAAAAATTGGAGCACTCAGACCCTCAGAAAGGTGCGCAATTCGACATTGAATATTTTGCCTTTAATCCAAGATGGCGGCCTGGTCATGTGACCTATGTGTCTGAACTTAGGATATGCACCAGATCTCATACAGCTTTACCATTGTGGCAAGTATGGGACTGATCGGTCCAACGGTGTTGACATAAAGCGTGACCAAAAATTTAGGCGGAAGAATAATAATAATAAATATAGCTGCGTTGCAGCAATGTCGGGTTTCGAGCCCACTGACTTATTAGCAGCGTTCCAAAATCAGCATCATTGACAATAATATATTAAAGGAAATTGCATGGCCTTCATACTAAACATGTTGCATGTTCCTGTCTGTAACAGTGCTTAAGGTATTACAATCTTGCATATTTAATGATGTCCCATGACCATATATGGTCATCAGATGTTTTTGTCAGCTCTGTTGTGCAATAACTTCAATATTGCATTGGTTGCATTTTCCTATCTGTAACAGTGCTTGAGATGTAACATTTATGCATATTTGATGAGGTCACATGACCATATGCGGTCATCACATTAGTTAGTCACATCTCTTGTTCCATAGATTCGATATTGCACAGGTTGCATGTTCCCGTCTGTAACAGTGCTTGAGTTATTACATTTATGCATATTTAATGATGTCACATGACCGTGTATGGGCATCAGATGTGTTAGTCACATATCTTGTCTCATAGTTTCGATATTGCACAGGTTGTGTGTTTCTTTCTGTTACTGTGTTTCAAATATATCATTTATGCATATTTGATGAGGTCACATGACCATATATGGTCATCACATTAGTTAGTCACATCTCTTGTTCCATAGATTCGATATTGCACAGGTTGCATGTTCCCGTCTGTAATAGTGCTTGAGTTATTACATTTATGCTTATTTGATGAGGTCACATGACCATATATGGTCATCGGATATGTTAGTGACTTCTGTTGTGCAATAGCTTCAATATTGCACTGGTTGCATGTTCCTATCTGTAATAGTGCTTGAGTTATTACATTTATGCTTATTTGATGAGGTCACATGACCATATATGGTCATCGGATATGTTAGTGACTTCTGTTGTGCAATAGCTTCAATATTGCACTGGTTGCATGTTCCTATCTGTAACAGTGCTTGAGATATAACATTTATGCATATTTGATGAGGTCACATGACCATATATGGTCATCGGATGTGTTAGTCACTTCTGTTGTGCAATAGCTTCAATATTGCGCTGGTTGCATGTTCCTATCTGTAACAGTGCTTGAGTTATTACATTTATGCATATTTGATGAAATTACATGACCATATATGGTCACCACATTAGTTAGCCACATCTCTTGTCTCATAGCTTCGATATTGCATAGGTTGCATGTCTCTATCTGTGATTCTGCTTGATATATTACAATTATGCATATTTAATGACGTCACATGACCATATACGGTCATCACATTAGTTACTCACATCTCATGTCCCACAGCTTCGATTTTGCACAGGTTGCATGTTCATGTCTGTAACAGTGCTTGAGATAATTCAATTATGCATATTTAATGAAGTCACATGACCATATATGGTCATCACATTAGTTAGCCACATCTCTTGACCCATACCTTCGATATTGCACAGGTTGCATGTCCCTAACTCTTGCAGTGCTTGATATATTACATTTATGCATATTCAATGAGGTCACATGACCATATATGGTCATCTTGTTTGTTAGTAGAATTTCATGTACCATCACTTCAATATTGCACTGGTTGCATGTTCCCGTCTGTAACTGTGCTTGAGTTATTACATTTATGTATATTTGATGAAGTCACATGACCATATATGGTCATGACATTAGTTAGTCACATCTCGTGTCTTATAGCTTCGATATTGCACAGGTTGCATGTCCCTATCTGTAACAGTGCTTGATATATTACATTCATGCATATTTAATGAGATCACATGACCATATATGGTCATCTTGCTTGTTAGTAGAATTTCATGTACCATCACTTCAAAATTGCACTGGTTGCATGTTCCTATCTGTAACAGTGCTTGAGATATTGCAATTATGTCTATAAAATGAGGTCACGTGACCATTTAAAAGAACAAAAAAATATGAAAAAACATTCTAAAATCTTCTTATAAAAAACGGCTTATTGCCTGGACTCGATATTTTGGAATTAAATACTATGTCATATGATCTTTCAAAGTTATTCAGGGTTAGTTGATTTGTCGAAAATTATGCAAATGAGATGCAAAACAAAATTTAAAAAAATTCTAAAAAAAAAAGTCACGTGACCGCTAAAGTTTTTTTTGATGAGATTTGTAGCCCTTGTCGCACTGCTACTATCATAAAAAAATTGGAGCACTCAGACCCTCAGAAAGGTGCGCAATTCGGCATTGAAAATTTCGCCTTTAATCCAAGATGGCGGCCTGGTCATGTGACCTACGTGTCTGAACTTAGGATATGCACCAGATCTCATATAGCTTTACCATTGTGGCAAGTATTGAATTGATCGGTCCAACGGCGTTGACATAAAGCGTGACCAAAAATTTAGGCGGAAGAATAATAATAATAAATATAGCTGCGTTGCAGCAATGTCGGGTTTCGAGCCCACTGACTTATTAGCAGCGTTCCAAAATCAGCATCATTGACAATAATATATTAAAGGAAATTGCATGGCCTTCATACTAAACATGTTGCATGTTCCTGTCTGTTACAGTGCTTAAGGTATTACAATCTTGCATATTTAATGTGTCCCATGACCATATATGGTCATCGGATGTTTTTGTCAGCTCTGTTGTGCAATAACTTCAATATTGCATTGGTTGCATTTTCCTATCTGTAACAGTGCTTGAGATATAACATTTATGCATATTTGATGAGGTCACATGACCATATGTGGTCATCACATTAGTTAGTCACATCTCTTGTTCCATAGATTCGATATTGCACAGGTTGCATGTTCCCGTCTGTAACAGTGCTTGAGTTATTACATTTATGCATATTTAATGATGTCACATGACCGTGTATGGGCATCAGATATGTTAGTCACATATCTTGTCTCATAGCTTCGATATTGCACAGGTTGTGTGTTTCTATCTGTTACTGTGTTTCAAATATAACATTTATGCATATTTGATGAGGTCACATGACCATATATGGTCATCACATTAGTTAGTCACATCTCTTGTCCCATAGCTTCGATATTGCACAGGTTGCATGTTCCCGTCTGTAACAGTGCTTGAGTTATTACATTTATGTATATTTGATGAAGTCACATGACCATATATGGTCATGACATTAGTTAGTCACATCTCGTGTCTTATAGCTTCGATATTGCACAGGTTCCATGTCCCTATCTGTAACAGTGCTTGATATATTACATTCATGCATATTTAATGAGATCACATGACCATATATGGTCATCTTGTTTGTTAGTAGAATTTCATGTACCATCACTTCAAAATTGCACTGGTTGCATGTTCCTATCTGTAACAGTGCTTGAGATATTGCAATTATGTCTATAAAATGAGGTCACGTGACCATATAAAAGAACAAAAAAATATGAAAAAACATTCTAAAATCTTCTTATAAAAAACGGCTTATCGCCTGGACTCGATATTTTGGAATTAAATACTATGTCATATGATCTTTCAAAGTTATTCAGGGTTAGTTGATTTGTCGAAAATTATGCAAATGAGATGCAAAACAAAATTTAAAAAAATTCTAAAAAAAAAAGTCACGTGACCGCTAAAGTTTTTTTTGATGAGATTTGTAGCCCTTGTCGCACTGCTACTATCATAAAAAAATTGGAGCACTCAGACCCTCAGAAAGGTGCGCAATTCGGCATTGAAAATTTCGCCTTTAATCCAAGATGGCGGCCTGGTCATGTGACCTACGTGTCTGAACTTAGGATATGCACCAGATCTCATATAGCTTTACCATTGTGGCAAGTATTGAATTGATCGGTCCAACGGCGTTGACATAAAGCGTGACCAAAAATTTAGGCGGAAGAATAATAATAATAATAATAATAATAAATATAGCTGCGTTGCAGCAATGTCGGGTTTCGAGCCCACTGACTTATTAGCAGCGTTCCAAAATTAGCATCATTGACAATAATATATTAAAGGAAATTGCATGGCCTTCATTCTAAACATGTTGCATGTTCCTGTCTGTAACAGTGCTTAATGTATTACAATCTTGCATATTTAATGATGTCCCATGACCATATATGGTCATCGGATGTTTTTGTCAGCTCTGTTGTGCAATAACTTCAATATTGCATTGGTTGCATTTTCCTATCTGTAACAGTGCTTGAGATATAACATTTATGCATATTTGATGAGGTCACATGACCATATGTGGTCATCACATTAGTTAGTCACATCTCTTGTTCCATAGATTCGATATTGCACAGGTTGCATGTTCCCGTCTGTAACAGTGCTTGAGTTATTACATTTATGCATATTTAACGATGTCACATGACTGTGTATGGGCATCAGATGTGTTAGTCACATATCTTGTCTCATAGCTTCGATATTGCACAGGTTGTGTGTTTCTATCTGTTACTGTGTTTCAAATATAACATTTATGCATATTTGATGAGGTCACATGACCTTATATGGTCATCACATTAGTTAGTCACATCTCTTGTTCCATAGATTCGATATTGCACAGGTTGCATGTTCCCGTCTGTAATAGTGCTTGAGTTATTACATTTATGCTTATTTGATGAGGTCACATGACCATATATGGTCATCGGATATGTTAGTGACTTCTGTTGTGCAATAGCTTCAATATTGCACTGGTTGCATGTTCCTATCTGTAACAGTGCTTGAGATATAACATTTATGCATATTTGATGAGGTCACATGACCATATATGGTCATTGGATGTGTTAGTCACTTCTGTTGTGCAATAGCTTCAATATTGCACGGGTTGCATGTTCCTATCTGTAACAGTGCTTGAATTATTACATTTATGCATATTTGATGAAATTACATGACCATATATGGTCATCACATTAGTTACTCACATCTCATGTCCCACAGCTTCGATTTTGCACAGGTTGCATGTTCATGTCTGTAACAGTGCTTGAGATAATTCAATTATGCATATTTAATGAAGTCACATGACCATATATGGTCATCACATTAGTTAGTCACATCTCTTGACCCATACCTTCGATATTGCACAGGTTGCATGTCCCTAACTCTTGCAGTGCTTGATATATTACATTTATGCATATTCAATGAGGTCACATGACCATATACGGTCATCTTGTTTGTTAGTAAAATTTCATGTACCATCACTTCAATATTGCACTGGTTGCATGTTCCCGTCTGTAACTGTGCTTGAGTTATTACATTTATGCATATTTGATGAAGTCACATGACCATATATGGTCATCACATTAGTTAGTAACATCTCGTGTCTTATAGCTTCGATATTGCACAGGTTGCATGTCCCTATCTGTAACAGTGCTTGATATATTACATTTATGCATATTTAATGAGATCACATGACCATATATGGTCATCTTGTTTGTTAGTAGAATTTCATGTACCATCACTTCAATATTGCACTAGTTGCATGTTCCTAACTGTAACAGTGCTTAAGATATTGCAATTATGTCTATAAAATGAGGTCACGTGACCATATAAAAGAACAAAAAAATATGAAAAACATTCTAAAATCTTCTTATAAAAAACGGCTTTTCGCCTGGACTTCCATATTTTGGAATTAAATACTATGTCATATGATCTTTCAAAGTTATTCAGGGTTAGTTGATTTGTCGAAAATTATGCAAATGAGATGCAAAACAAAATTTAAAAAAATTCTAAAAAAAAAAGTCACGTGACCGCTAAAGTTTTTTTTGATGAAATTTGTAGCCCTTGTCGCACTGCTGCTATCATAAAAAAATTGGAGCACTCAGACCCTCAGAAAGGTGCGCAATTGGGCATTGAAAATTTCGCATTTAATCCAAGATGGCGGCCTGGTCATGCGACCTATGTGTCTGAACTTAGGATATGCACCAGATCTCATACAGCTTTACCTTTGTGGCAAGTATGGAACTGATCGATCCAACGGTGTTGACATAAAGCGTGACCAAAAATTTAGGCGGAAGAATAATAATAATAATAATAATAATAATAATAATAAACGGAACAATTACAAAAGGGTTTCGACCAAATGGGCTCGAAACCCTAATAATAATAAACGGAACAATTACAATAGGGTTTCGACCAAATGGGCTCGAAACCCTAATAATAAATATAGCTGCGTTGCAGCAATGTCGGGTTTCGAGCCCACTGACTTATTAGCAGCGTTCCAAAACCAGCATCATCGACAAGAATATATTAATGGATTTGCATGGCCTTCATACTAAACATGTTACATGTTCCTGTCTGTAAGAGTGCTTAATGTTTTACAATCATACATATTTAATGATGTCACATGACCATATATGGACATCGGATGTGTCAGTCACTTCTGTTGTGTTATAACTTCAATATTGCACTGGTTGCATGTTCCTATCTGTATCAGTGCTTGACATATAACATTTATGCATATTTGATGAGGTCACATGACCATATATGGTCATCGGATATGTTAGTCACTTCTGTTGTGCAATAGCTTCAATATTGCACTGGTTGCATGTTCCTATCTGTAACAGTGATTGAGATATAACATTTATGCATATTTGATGAGGTCACATGACCATATATGGTCATCAGATGTGTTAGTCACTTCTGTTGTGCAATAGCTTCAATATTGCACTGGTTGCATGTTCCTATCTGTAACAGTGCTTGAGTTACTACATTTATGCATATTTGATGAAGTTACATGACCATATATGGTCATCACATTAGTTAGTCACATCTCTTGTCTCATAGCTTCAATATTGCATATGTTGAATGTCTCTATTTGTGATTCTGCTTGAGATATTACAATTATGCATATTTAATGACGTCACATGACCATATACGGTCATCTCATTAGTTACTCACATCTCATGTCCCATAGCTTCGATTTTGCACAGGTTGCATGTTCATGTCTGTAACAGTGCTTGAGTTATTTCATGTATGCATATTTGATGAAGTTACATGACCATATATGGTCATCACATTAGTTAGTCACATCTCTTGTCTCACAGCTTCGATATTGCACAGGTTGCATGTTTCTAACTGTAACAGTGCTTGAGATAATTCAATTATGCATATTTAATGAAGTCACATGACCATATATGGTCATCACATTAGTTAGTCACATCTCTTGACCCATACCTTCGATATTGCACAGGATGCATGTCCCTAACTCTTACAGTGCTTGATATATTACATTTAATCATATTCAATGAGGTCACATGACCATATATGGTCATCTTGTTTGTTAGTAAAATTTCATGTACCATCACTTCAATATTGCACTGGTTGCATGTTCCCGTCTGTAACTGTGCTTGAGTTATTACATTTATGCATATTTGATGAAGTCACATGACCATATATGGTCATCACATTAGTTAGTCACATCTCGTGTCTTATAGCTTCGATATTGCACAGGTTGCATGTCGCTATCTGTAACAGTGCTTGATATATTACATTTATGCATATTTAATGAGATCACATGACCATATATGGTCATCTTGTTTGTTAGTAGAATTTCATGTACCATCACTTCAATATTGCACTGGTTGCATGTTCCTATCTGTAACAGTGCTTGAGATATTGCAATTATGTCTATAAAATGAGGTCACGTGACCATATAAAAGAACAAAAAAAATATGAAAAAACATTCTAAAATCTTCTTCTAAAAAACGGCTTATCCCCTGGACTTCATATTTTGGAATTAAATACTATGTCATATGATCTTTCAAAGTTATTCAGGGATAGTTGATTAGTCGAAAATTATGCAAATGAGATGCAAAAGAAAATTAAAAAAATTCTAGAAAAAAAATAGTCACGTGACCGCTAAAGTTTTTTTTGATGAAATTTGTAGCCCTTGTCGCACTGCTACTATCATAAAAAAATTGGAGCACTCAGACCCTCAGAAAGGTGCGCAATTTGGCATTGAAAATTTCGCCTTTAATCCAAGATGGCGGCCTGGTCATGTGACCTATGTGTCTGAACTTAGGATATGCACCAGATCTCATACAGCTTTACCATTGTGGCAAGTATGGAACTGATCGGTCCAACGGTGTTGACATAAAGCGTGACCAAAAATTTAGGCGGAATAATAATAATAATAATAATAATAAATATAGCTGCGTTGCAGCAATGTCGGGTTTCGAGCCCACTGACTTATTAGCAGCGTTCCAAAATCAGCATCATTGACAATAATATATTAAAGGAAATTGCATGGCCTTCATACTAAACACGTTGCATGTTCCTGTCTGTAACAGTGCTTAAGGTATTACAATCTTGCATATTTAATGATGTCCCATGACCATATATGGTCATCGGATGTTTTTGTCAGCTCTGTTGTGCAATAACTTCAATATTGCATTGGTTGCATTTTCCTATCTGTAACAGTGCTTGAGATGTAACATTTATGCATATTTGATGAGGTCACATGACCATATGTGGTCATCACATTAGTTAGTCACATCTCTTGTTCCATAGATTCGATATTGCACAGGTTGCATGTTCCCGTCTGTAACAGTGCTTGAGTTATTACATTTATGCATATTTAATGATGTCACATGACCGTGTATGGGCATCAGATGTGTTAGTCGCATATCTTGTCTCATAGCTTCGATATTGCACAGGTTGTGTGTTTCATTCTGTTACTGTGTTTCAAATATAACATTTATGCATATTTGATGAGGTCACATGACCATATATGGTCATCACATTAGTTAGTCACATCTCTTGTTCCATAGATTCGATATTGCACAGGTTGCATGTTCCCGTCTGTAATAGTGCTTGAGTTATTACATTTATGCTTATTTGATGAGGTCACATGACCATATATGGTCATCGGATATGTTAGTGACTTTTGTTGTGCAATAGCTTCAATATTGCACTGGTTGCATGTTCCTATCTGTAACAGTGCTTGAGATATAACATTTATGCTTATTTGATGAGGTCACATGACCATATATGGTCATCGGATGTGTTAGTCACTTCTGTTGTGCAATAGCTTCAATATTGCTCTGGTTGCATGTTCATATCTGTAACAGTGCTTGAGTTATTACATTTATGCATATTTGATGAAATTACATGACCATATATGGTCATCGCATTAGTTAGCCACATCTCTTGTCTCATAGCTTCGATATTGCATAGGTTGCATGTCTCTATCTGTGATTCTGCTTGAGATATTACAATTATGCATATTTAATGACGTCACATGACCATATACGGTCATCACATTAGTTACTCACATCTCATGTCCCACAGCTTCGATATTGCACAGGTTGCATGTCCCTAACTCTTGCAGTGCTTGATATATTACATTTATGCATATTCAATGAGGTCAAATGACCATATATGGTCATCTTGTTTGTTAATAAAATTTCATGTACCATCCCTTCAATATTGCACTGGTTGCATGTTCCCGTCTGTAACTGTGCTTGAGTTATGACATTTATGCATATTTGATGATGTCACATGACCATATATGGTCATCACATTAGTTAGTCACATCTCGTGTCTTATAGCTTCGATATTGCACAGGTTGCATGTCCCTATCTGTAACAGTGCTTGATATATTACATTTATGCATATTTAATGAGATCACATGACCATATATGGTCATCTTGTTTGTTAGTAGAATTTCATGTACCATCACTTCAATATTGCACTGGTTGCATGTTCCTATCTGTAACAGTGCTTGAGATATTGCAATTATGTCTAAAAAATGAGGTCACGTGACCATGTAAAAGAACAAAAAAATATGGAAAAACATTCTAAAATCTTCTTATAAAAAACGGCTTATCGCCTGGACTCAATATTTTGGAATTAAATACTATGTCATATGATCTTTCAAAGTTATTCAGGGTTAGTTGATTTGTCGAAAATTATGCAAATGAGATGCAAAACAAAATTTAAAAAAATTCTAAAAAAAAAAGTCACGTGACCGCTAAAGTTTTTTTTGATGAAATTTGTAGCCCTTGTCGCACTGCTACTATCATAAAAAAATTGGAGCACTCAGACCCTCAGAAAGGTGCGCAATTCGGCATTGAAAATTTCGCCTTTAATCCAAGATGGAGGCCTGGTCATGTGACCTATGTGTCTGAACTTAGGATATGCACCAGATCTCATACAGCTTTACCATTGTGGCAAGTATGGAACTGATCGGTCCAACGGTGTTGACATAAAGCGTGACCAAAAATTTAGGCGGAAGAATAATAATAATAATAATAATAATAATAATAATAAACGGAACAATTACAAAAGGGTTTCGACCAAATGGGCTCGAAACCCTAATAAATATAGCTGCGTTGCAGCAATGTCGGGTTTCGAGCCCACTGACATATTAGCAGCGTTCCAAAATCAGCATCATTGACAATAATATATTAAAGGAAATTGCATGGCCTTCATACTAAACATGTTACATGTTCCTGTCTGTAACAGTGCTTAAGGTATTACAATCTTGCATATTTAATAATATCCCATGACCATATACGGTCATCGAATGTTTTTTTTCAGCTCTGTTGTGCAATAACTTCAATATTGCATTGGTTGCATGTTCCTAACTGTAACAGTGCTTGAGATATAACATTTGTGCATATTTGATGAGGTCACCTGACCATATATGGTCATCACATTATTTAGTCACATATCTTGTTCCATAGATTCGATATTGCACAGGTTGCATATTCCCGTCTGTAATAGTGCTTGAGTTATTACATTTAAGCTTATTTGATGAGGTCACATGACCATATATGGTCAACGGATATGTTAGTCACTTCTGTTGTGCAATAGCTTCAATATTGCACTGGTTGCATGTCCCTATCTGTAACAGTGCTTGAGATATAACATTTATGCATATTTGATGAGGTCACATGACCATATATGGTCATCAGATGTGTTAGTCACTTCTGTTGTGCAATAGCTTCAATATTGCACTGGTTGCATGTTCCTATCTGTAACAGTGCTTGAGTTATTACATTTATGCATATTTTATGAAGTTACATAACCATATATGGTCATCACATTAGTTAGTCATATCTCTTGTCACATAGCTTCGATATTGCATAGGTTGCATGTCTCTATCTGTGATTCTGCTTGAGATATTACAATTATGCATATTTAATGACGGCACATGACCATATACGGTCATCACATTAGTTACTCACATCTCATGTCCCATAGCTTCGATTTTGCACAGGTTGCATGTTCCTATCTGTAACAGTGCTTGAGTTATTACATTTATGCATATTTTATGAAGTTACATAACCATATATGGTCATCACATTAGTTAGTCATATCTCTTGTCACATAGCTTCGATATTGCATAGGTTGCATGTCTCTATCTGTGATTCTGCTTGAGATATTACAATTATGCATATTTAATGACGGCACATGACCATATATGGTCATCACATTAGTTAGTCACATCTCTTGACCCATACCTCCGATATTGCACAGGTTGCATGTAACTAACTCTTGCAGTGCTTGATATATTACATTTATGCATATTCAATGAGGTCACATGACCATATATAGTCATCTTGTTTGTTAGTAAAATTTCATGTACCATCACTTCAATATTGCACTGGTTGCATGTTCCCGTCTGTAATTGTGCTTGAGTTATTACATTTATGCATATTTGATGAAGTCACATGACCATATATTGTCATCACATTAGTTAGTCACATCTCTTGTTCCATAGATTCGATATTGCACAGGTTGCATGTTCCCGTCTGTAACAGTGCTTGAGTTATTACATTTATGCATATTTAATGATGTCACATGACCGTGTATGGGCATCAGATATGTTAGTCACATATCTTGTCTCATAGCTTCGATATTGCACAGGTTGTGTGTTTCTATCTGTTACTGTGTTTCAAATATAACATTTATGCATATTTGATGAGGTCACATGACCATATATGGTCATCACATTAGTTAGTCACATCTCTTGTCCCATAGCTTCGATATTGCACAGGTTGCATGTTCCCGTCTGTAACAGTGCTTGAGTTATTACATTTATGTATATTTGATGAAGTCACATGACCATATATGGTCATGACATTAGTTAGTCACATCTCGTGTCTTATAGCTTCGATATTGCACAGGTTCCATGTCCCTATCTGTAACAGTGCTTGATATATTACATTCATGCATATTTAATGAGATCACATGACCATATATGGTCATCTTGTTTGTTAGTAGAATTTCATGTACCATCACTTCAAAATTGCACTGGTTGCATGTTCCTATCTGTAACAGTGCTTGAGATATTGCAATTATGTCTATAAAATGAGGTCACGTGACCATATAAAAGAACAAAAAAATATGAAAAAACATTCTAAAATCTTCTTATAAAAAACGGCTTATCGCCTGGACTCGATATTTTGGAATTAAATACTATGTCATATGATCTTTCAAAGTTATTCAGGGTTAGTTGATTTGTCGAAAATTATGCAAATGAGATGCAAAACAAAATTTAAAAAAATTCTAAAAAAAAAAGTCACGTGACCGCTAAAGTTTTTTTTGATGAGATTTGTAGCCCTTGTCGCACTGCTACTATCATAAAAAAATTGGAGCACTCAGACCCTCAGAAAGGTGCGCAATTCGGCATTGAAAATTTCGCCTTTAATCCAAGATGGCGGCCTGGTCATGTGACCTACGTGTCTGAACTTAGGATATGCACCAGATCTCATATAGCTTTACCATTGTGGCAAGTATTGAATTGATCGGTCCAACGGCGTTGACATAAAGCGTGACCAAAAATTTAGGCGGAAGAATAATAATAATAATAATAATAATAAATATAGCTGCGTTGCAGCAATGTCGGGTTTCGAGCCCACTGACTTATTAGCAGCGTTCCAAAATTAGCATCATTGACAATAATATATTAAAGGAAATTGCATGGCCTTCATTCTAAACATGTTGCATGTTCCTGTCTGTAACAGTGCTTAATGTATTACAATCTTGCATATTTAATGATGTCCCATGACCATATATGGTCATCGGATGTTTTTGTCAGCTCTGTTGTGCAATAACTTCAATATTGCATTGGTTGCATTTTCCTATCTGTAACAGTGCTTGAGATATAACATTTATGCATATTTGATGAGGTCACATGACCATATGTGGTCATCACATTAGTTAGTCACATCTCTTGTTCCATAGATTCGATATTGCACAGGTTGCATGTTCCCGTCTGTAACAGTGCTTGAGTTATTACATTTATGCATATTTAACGATGTCACATGACTGTGTATGGGCATCAGATGTGTTAGTCACATATCTTGTCTCATAGCTTCGATATTGCACAGGTTGTGTGTTTCTATCTGTTACTGTGTTTCAAATATAACATTTATGCATATTTGATGAGGTCACATGACCTTATATGGTCATCACATTAGTTAGTCACATCTCTTGTTCCATAGATTCGATATTGCACAGGTTGCATGTTCCCGTCTGTAATAGTGCTTGAGTTATTACATTTATGCTTATTTGATGAGGTCACATGACCATATATGGTCATCGGATATGTTAGTGACTTCTGTTGTGCAATAGCTTCAATATTGCACTGGTTGCATGTTCCTATCTGTAACAGTGCTTGAGATATAACATTTATGCATATTTGATGAGGTCACATGACCATATATGGTCATTGGATGTGTTAGTCACTTCTGTTGTGCAATAGCTTCAATATTGCACGGGTTGCATGTTCCTATCTGTAACAGTGCTTGAATTATTACATTTATGCATATTTGATGAAATTACATGACCATATATGGTCATCACATTAGTTACTCACATCTCATGTCCCACAGCTTCGATTTTGCACAGGTTGCATGTTCATGTCTGTAACAGTGCTTGAGATAATTCAATTATGCATATTTAATGAAGTCACATGACCATATATGGTCATCACATTAGTTAGTCACATCTCTTGACCCATACCTTCGATATTGCACAGGTTGCATGTCCCTAACTCTTGCAGTGCTTGATATATTACATTTATGCATATTCAATGAGGTCACATGACCATATACGGTCATCTTGTTTGTTAGTAAAATTTCATGTACCATCACTTCAATATTGCACTGGTTGCATGTTCCCGTCTGTAACTGTGCTTGAGTTATTACATTTATGCATATTTGATGAAGTCACATGACCATATATGGTCATCACATTAGTTAGTAACATCTCGTGTCTTATAGCTTCGATATTGCACAGGTTGCATGTCCCTATCTGTAACAGTGCTTGATATATTACATTTATGCATATTTAATGAGATCACATGACCATATATGGTCATCTTGTTTGTTAGTAGAATTTCATGTACCATCACTTCAATATTGCACTAGTTGCATGTTCCTAACTGTAACAGTGCTTAAGATATTGCAATTATGTCTATAAAATGAGGTCACGTGACCATATAAAAGAACAAAAAAATATGAAAAACATTCTAAAATCTTCTTATAAAAAACGGCTTTTCGCCTGGACTTCCATATTTTGGAATTAAATACTATGTCATATGATCTTTCAAAGTTATTCAGGGTTAGTTGATTTGTCGAAAATTATGCAAATGAGATGCAAAACAAAATTTAAAAAAATTCTAAAAAAAAAAGTCACGTGACCGCTAAAGTTTTTTTTGATGAAATTTGTAGCCCTTGTCGCACTGCTGCTATCATAAAAAAATTGGAGCACTCAGACCCTCAGAAAGGTGCGCAATTGGGCATTGAAAATTTCGCATTTAATCCAAGATGGCGGCCTGGTCATGCGACCTATGTGTCTGAACTTAGGATATGCACCAGATCTCATACAGCTTTACCTTTGTGGCAAGTATGGAACTGATCGATCCAACGGTGTTGACATAAAGCGTGACCAAAAATTTAGGCGGAAGAATAATAATAATAATAATAATAATAATAATAATAAACGGAACAATTACAAAAGGGTTTCGACCAAATGGGCTCGAAACCCTAATAATAATAAACGGAACAATTACAATAGGGTTTCGACCAAATGGGCTCGAAACCCTAATAATAAATATAGCTGCGTTGCAGCAATGTCGGGTTTCGAGCCCACTGACTTATTAGCAGCGTTCCAAAACCAGCATCATCGACAAGAATATATTAATGGATTTGCATGGCCTTCATACTAAACATGTTACATGTTCCTGTCTGTAAGAGTGCTTAATGTTTTACAATCATACATATTTAATGATGTCACATGACCATATATGGACATCGGATGTGTCAGTCACTTCTGTTGTGTTATAACTTCAATATTGCACTGGTTGCATGTTCCTATCTGTATCAGTGCTTGACATATAACATTTATGCATATTTGATGAGGTCACATGACCATATATGGTCATCGGATATGTTAGTCACTTCTGTTGTGCAATAGCTTCAATATTGCACTGGTTGCATGTTCCTATCTGTAACAGTGATTGAGATATAACATTTATGCATATTTGATGAGGTCACATGACCATATATGGTCATCAGATGTGTTAGTCACTTCTGTTGTGCAATAGCTTCAATATTGCACTGGTTGCATGTTCCTATCTGTAACAGTGCTTGAGTTACTACATTTATGCATATTTGATGAAGTTACATGACCATATATGGTCATCACATTAGTTAGTCACATCTCTTGTCTCATAGCTTCAATATTGCATATGTTGAATGTCTCTATTTGTGATTCTGCTTGAGATATTACAATTATGCATATTTAATGACGTCACATGACCATATACGGTCATCTCATTAGTTACTCACATCTCATGTCCCATAGCTTCGATTTTGCACAGGTTGCATGTTCATGTCTGTAACAGTGCTTGAGTTATTTCATGTATGCATATTTGATGAAGTTACATGACCATATATGGTCATCACATTAGTTAGTCACATCTCTTGTCTCACAGCTTCGATATTGCACAGGTTGCATGTTTCTAACTGTAACAGTGCTTGAGATAATTCAATTATGCATATTTAATGAAGTCACATGACCATATATGGTCATCACATTAGTTAGTCACATCTCTTGACCCATACCTTCGATATTGCACAGGATGCATGTCCCTAACTCTTACAGTGCTTGATATATTACATTTAATCATATTCAATGAGGTCACATGACCATATATGGTCATCTTGTTTGTTAGTAAAATTTCATGTACCATCACTTCAATATTGCACTGGTTGCATGTTCCCGTCTGTAACTGTGCTTGAGTTATTACATTTATGCATATTTGATGAAGTCACATGACCATATATGGTCATCACATTAGTTAGTCACATCTCGTGTCTTATAGCTTCGATATTGCACAGGTTGCATGTCGCTATCTGTAACAGTGCTTGATATATTACATTTATGCATATTTAATGAGATCACATGACCATATATGGTCATCTTGTTTGTTAGTAGAATTTCATGTACCATCACTTCAATATTGCACTGGTTGCATGTTCCTATCTGTAACAGTGCTTGAGTTATTACATTTATGCATATTTGATGAAATTACATGACCATATATGGTCACCACATTAGTTAGCCACATCTCTTGTCTCATAGCTTCGATATTGCATAGGTTGCATGTCTCTATCTGTGATTCTGCTTGATATATTACAATTATGCATATTTAATGACGTCACATGACCATATACGGTCATCACATTAGTTACTCACATCTCATGTCCCACAGCTTCGATTTTGCACAGGTTGCATGTTCATGTCTGTAACAGTGCTTGAGATAATTCAATTATGCATATTTAATGAAGTCACATGACCATATATGGTCATCACATTAGTTAGCCACATCTCTTGACCCATACCTTCGATATTGCACAGGTTGCATGTCCCTAACTCTTGCAGTGCTTGATATATTACATTTATGCATATTCAATGAGGTCACATGACCATATATGGTCATCTTGTTTGTTAGTAGAATTTCATGTACCATCACTTCAATATTGCACTGGTTGCATGTTCCCGTCTGTAACTGTGCTTGAGTTATTACATTTATGTATATTTGATGAAGTCACATGACCATATATGGTCATGACATTAGTTAGTCACATCTCGTGTCTTATAGCTTCGATATTGCACAGGTTGCATGTCCCTATCTGTAACAGTGCTTGATATATTACATTCATGCATATTTAATGAGATCACATGACCATATATGGTCATCTTGCTTGTTAGTAGAATTTCATGTACCATCACTTCAAAATTGCACTGGTTGCATGTTCCTATCTGTAACAGTGCTTGAGATATTGCAATTATGTCTATAAAATGAGGTCACGTGACCATTTAAAAGAACAAAAAAATATGAAAAAACATTCTAAAATCTTCTTATAAAAAACGGCTTATTGCCTGGACTCGATATTTTGGAATTAAATACTATGTCATATGATCTTTCAAAGTTATTCAGGGTTAGTTGATTTGTCGAAAATTATGCAAATGAGATGCAAAACAAAATTTAAAAAAATTCTAAAAAAAAAAGTCACGTGACCGCTAAAGTTTTTTTTGATGAGATTTGTAGCCCTTGTCGCACTGCTACTATCATAAAAAAATTGGAGCACTCAGACCCTCAGAAAGGTGCGCAATTCGGCATTGAAAATTTCGCCTTTAATCCAAGATGGCGGCCTGGTCATGTGACCTACGTGTCTGAACTTAGGATATGCACCAGATCTCATATAGCTTTACCATTGTGGCAAGTATTGAATTGATCGGTCCAACGGCGTTGACATAAAGCGTGACCAAAAATTTAGGCGGAAGAATAATAATAATAAATATAGCTGCGTTGCAGCAATGTCGGGTTTCGAGCCCACTGACTTATTAGCAGCGTTCCAAAATCAGCATCATTGACAATAATATATTAAAGGAAATTGCATGGCCTTCATACTAAACATGTTGCATGTTCCTGTCTGTTACAGTGCTTAAGGTATTACAATCTTGCATATTTAATGTGTCCCATGACCATATATGGTCATCGGATGTTTTTGTCAGCTCTGTTGTGCAATAACTTCAATATTGCATTGGTTGCATTTTCCTATCTGTAACAGTGCTTGAGATATAACATTTATGCATATTTGATGAGGTCACATGACCATATGTGGTCATCACATTAGTTAGTCACATCTCTTGTTCCATAGATTCGATATTGCACAGGTTGCATGTTCCCGTCTGTAACAGTGCTTGAGTTATTACATTTATGCATATTTAATGATGTCACATGACCGTGTATGGGCATCAGATATGTTAGTCACATATCTTGTCTCATAGCTTCGATATTGCACAGGTTGTGTGTTTCTATCTGTTACTGTGTTTCAAATATAACATTTATGCATATTTGATGAGGTCACATGACCATATATGGTCATCACATTAGTTAGTCACATCTCTTGTCCCATAGCTTCGATATTGCACAGGTTGCATGTTCCCGTCTGTAACAGTGCTTGAGTTATTACATTTATGTATATTTGATGAAGTCACATGACCATATATGGTCATGACATTAGTTAGTCACATCTCGTGTCTTATAGCTTCGATATTGCACAGGTTCCATGTCCCTATCTGTAACAGTGCTTGATATATTACATTCATGCATATTTAATGAGATCACATGACCATATATGGTCATCTTGTTTGTTAGTAGAATTTCATGTACCATCACTTCAAAATTGCACTGGTTGCATGTTCCTATCTGTAACAGTGCTTGAGATATTGCAATTATGTCTATAAAATGAGGTCACGTGACCATATAAAAGAACAAAAAAATATGAAAAAACATTCTAAAATCTTCTTATAAAAAACGGCTTATCGCCTGGACTCGATATTTTGGAATTAAATACTATGTCATATGATCTTTCAAAGTTATTCAGGGTTAGTTGATTTGTCGAAAATTATGCAAATGAGATGCAAAACAAAATTTAAAAAAATTCTAAAAAAAAAAGTCACGTGACCGCTAAAGTTTTTTTTGATGAGATTTGTAGCCCTTGTCGCACTGCTACTATCATAAAAAAATTGGAGCACTCAGACCCTCAGAAAGGTGCGCAATTCGGCATTGAAAATTTCGCCTTTAATCCAAGATGGCGGCCTGGTCATGTGACCTACGTGTCTGAACTTAGGATATGCACCAGATCTCATATAGCTTTACCATTGTGGCAAGTATTGAATTGATCGGTCCAACGGCGTTGACATAAAGCGTGACCAAAAATTTAGGCGGAAGAATAATAATAATAATAATAATAATAAATATAGCTGCGTTGCAGCAATGTCGGGTTTCGAGCCCACTGACTTATTAGCAGCGTTCCAAAATTAGCATCATTGACAATAATATATTAAAGGAAATTGCATGGCCTTCATTCTAAACATGTTGCATGTTCCTGTCTGTAACAGTGCTTAATGTATTACAATCTTGCATATTTAATGATGTCCCATGACCATATATGGTCATCGGATGTTTTTGTCAGCTCTGTTGTGCAATAACTTCAATATTGCATTGGTTGCATTTTCCTATCTGTAACAGTGCTTGAGATATAACATTTATGCATATTTGATGAGGTCACATGACCATATGTGGTCATCACATTAGTTAGTCACATCTCTTGTTCCATAGATTCGATATTGCACAGGTTGCATGTTCCCGTCTGTAACAGTGCTTGAGTTATTACATTTATGCATATTTAACGATGTCACATGACTGTGTATGGGCATCAGATGTGTTAGTCACATATCTTGTCTCATAGCTTCGATATTGCACAGGTTGTGTGTTTCTATCTGTTACTGTGTTTCAAATATAACATTTATGCATATTTGATGAGGTCACATGACCTTATATGGTCATCACATTAGTTAGTCACATCTCTTGTTCCATAGATTCGATATTGCACAGGTTGCATGTTCCCGTCTGTAATAGTGCTTGAGTTATTACATTTATGCTTATTTGATGAGGTCACATGACCATATATGGTCATCGGATATGTTAGTGACTTCTGTTGTGCAATAGCTTCAATATTGCACTGGTTGCATGTTCCTATCTGTAACAGTGCTTGAGATATAACATTTATGCATATTTGATGAGGTCACATGACCATATATGGTCATTGGATGTGTTAGTCACTTCTGTTGTGCAATAGCTTCAATATTGCACGGGTTGCATGTTCCTATCTGTAACAGTGCTTGAATTATTACATTTATGCATATTTGATGAAATTACATGACCATATATGGTCATCACATTAGTTACTCACATCTCATGTCCCACAGCTTCGATTTTGCACAGGTTGCATGTTCATGTCTGTAACAGTGCTTGAGATAATTCAATTATGCATATTTAATGAAGTCACATGACCATATATGGTCATCACATTAGTTAGTCACATCTCTTGACCCATACCTTCGATATTGCACAGGTTGCATGTCCCTAACTCTTGCAGTGCTTGATATATTACATTTATGCATATTCAATGAGGTCACATGACCATATACGGTCATCTTGTTTGTTAGTAAAATTTCATGTACCATCACTTCAATATTGCACTGGTTGCATGTTCCCGTCTGTAACTGTGCTTGAGTTATTACATTTATGCATATTTGATGAAGTCACATGACCATATATGGTCATCACATTAGTTAGTAACATCTCGTGTCTTATAGCTTCGATATTGCACAGGTTGCATGTCCCTATCTGTAACAGTGCTTGATATATTACATTTATGCATATTTAATGAGATCACATGACCATATATGGTCATCTTGTTTGTTAGTAGAATTTCATGTACCATCACTTCAATATTGCACTAGTTGCATGTTCCTAACTGTAACAGTGCTTAAGATATTGCAATTATGTCTATAAAATGAGGTCACGTGACCATATAAAAGAACAAAAAAATATGAAAAACATTCTAAAATCTTCTTATAAAAAACGGCTTTTCGCCTGGACTTCCATATTTTGGAATTAAATACTATGTCATATGATCTTTCAAAGTTATTCAGGGTTAGTTGATTTGTCGAAAATTATGCAAATGAGATGCAAAACAAAATTTAAAAAAATTCTAAAAAAAAAAGTCACGTGACCGCTAAAGTTTTTTTTGATGAAATTTGTAGCCCTTGTCGCACTGCTGCTATCATAAAAAAATTGGAGCACTCAGACCCTCAGAAAGGTGCGCAATTGGGCATTGAAAATTTCGCATTTAATCCAAGATGGCGGCCTGGTCATGCGACCTATGTGTCTGAACTTAGGATATGCACCAGATCTCATACAGCTTTACCTTTGTGGCAAGTATGGAACTGATCGATCCAACGGTGTTGACATAAAGCGTGACCAAAAATTTAGGCGGAAGAATAATAATAATAATAATAATAATAATAATAATAAACGGAACAATTACAAAAGGGTTTCGACCAAATGGGCTCGAAACCCTAATAATAATAAACGGAACAATTACAATAGGGTTTCGACCAAATGGGCTCGAAACCCTAATAATAAATATAGCTGCGTTGCAGCAATGTCGGGTTTCGAGCCCACTGACTTATTAGCAGCGTTCCAAAACCAGCATCATCGACAAGAATATATTAATGGATTTGCATGGCCTTCATACTAAACATGTTACATGTTCCTGTCTGTAAGAGTGCTTAATGTTTTACAATCATACATATTTAATGATGTCACATGACCATATATGGACATCGGATGTGTCAGTCACTTCTGTTGTGTTATAACTTCAATATTGCACTGGTTGCATGTTCCTATCTGTATCAGTGCTTGACATATAACATTTATGCATATTTGATGAGGTCACATGACCATATATGGTCATCGGATATGTTAGTCACTTCTGTTGTGCAATAGCTTCAATATTGCACTGGTTGCATGTTCCTATCTGTAACAGTGATTGAGATATAACATTTATGCATATTTGATGAGGTCACATGACCATATATGGTCATCAGATGTGTTAGTCACTTCTGTTGTGCAATAGCTTCAATATTGCACTGGTTGCATGTTCCTATCTGTAACAGTGCTTGAGTTACTACATTTATGCATATTTGATGAAGTTACATGACCATATATGGTCATCACATTAGTTAGTCACATCTCTTGTCTCATAGCTTCAATATTGCATATGTTGAATGTCTCTATTTGTGATTCTGCTTGAGATATTACAATTATGCATATTTAATGACGTCACATGACCATATACGGTCATCTCATTAGTTACTCACATCTCATGTCCCATAGCTTCGATTTTGCACAGGTTGCATGTTCATGTCTGTAACAGTGCTTGAGTTATTTCATGTATGCATATTTGATGAAGTTACATGACCATATATGGTCATCACATTAGTTAGTCACATCTCTTGTCTCACAGCTTCGATATTGCACAGGTTGCATGTTTCTAACTGTAACAGTGCTTGAGATAATTCAATTATGCATATTTAATGAAGTCACATGACCATATATGGTCATCACATTAGTTAGTCACATCTCTTGACCCATACCTTCGATATTGCACAGGATGCATGTCCCTAACTCTTACAGTGCTTGATATATTACATTTAATCATATTCAATGAGGTCACATGACCATATATGGTCATCTTGTTTGTTAGTAAAATTTCATGTACCATCACTTCAATATTGCACTGGTTGCATGTTCCCGTCTGTAACTGTGCTTGAGTTATTACATTTATGCATATTTGATGAAGTCACATGACCATATATGGTCATCACATTAGTTAGTCACATCTCGTGTCTTATAGCTTCGATATTGCACAGGTTGCATGTCGCTATCTGTAACAGTGCTTGATATATTACATTTATGCATATTTAATGAGATCACATGACCATATATGGTCATCTTGTTTGTTAGTAGAATTTCATGTACCATCACTTCAATATTGCACTGGTTGCATGTTCCTATCTGTAACAGTGCTTGAGATATTGCAATTATGTCTATAAAATGAGGTCACGTGACCATATAAAAGAACAAAAAAAATATGAAAAAACATTCTAAAATCTTCTTCTAAAAAACGGCTTATCCCCTGGACTTCATATTTTGGAATTAAATACTATGTCATATGATCTTTCAAAGTTATTCAGGGATAGTTGATTAGTCGAAAATTATGCAAATGAGATGCAAAAGAAAATTAAAAAAATTCTAGAAAAAAAATAGTCACGTGACCGCTAAAGTTTTTTTTGATGAAATTTGTAGCCCTTGTCGCACTGCTACTATCATAAAAAAATTGGAGCACTCAGACCCTCAGAAAGGTGCGCAATTTGGCATTGAAAATTTCGCCTTTAATCCAAGATGGCGGCCTGGTCATGTGACCTATGTGTCTGAACTTAGGATATGCACCAGATCTCATACAGCTTTACCATTGTGGCAAGTATGGAACTGATCGGTCCAACGGTGTTGACATAAAGCGTGACCAAAAATTTAGGCGGAATAATAATAATAATAATAATAATAAATATAGCTGCGTTGCAGCAATGTCGGGTTTCGAGCCCACTGACTTATTAGCAGCGTTCCAAAATCAGCATCATTGACAATAATATATTAAAGGAAATTGCATGGCCTTCATACTAAACACGTTGCATGTTCCTGTCTGTAACAGTGCTTAAGGTATTACAATCTTGCATATTTAATGATGTCCCATGACCATATATGGTCATCGGATGTTTTTGTCAGCTCTGTTGTGCAATAACTTCAATATTGCATTGGTTGCATTTTCCTATCTGTAACAGTGCTTGAGATGTAACATTTATGCATATTTGATGAGGTCACATGACCATATGTGGTCATCACATTAGTTAGTCACATCTCTTGTTCCATAGATTCGATATTGCACAGGTTGCATGTTCCCGTCTGTAACAGTGCTTGAGTTATTACATTTATGCATATTTAATGATGTCACATGACCGTGTATGGGCATCAGATGTGTTAGTCGCATATCTTGTCTCATAGCTTCGATATTGCACAGGTTGTGTGTTTCATTCTGTTACTGTGTTTCAAATATAACATTTATGCATATTTGATGAGGTCACATGACCATATATGGTCATCACATTAGTTAGTCACATCTCTTGTTCCATAGATTCGATATTGCACAGGTTGCATGTTCCCGTCTGTAATAGTGCTTGAGTTATTACATTTATGCTTATTTGATGAGGTCACATGACCATATATGGTCATCGGATATGTTAGTGACTTTTGTTGTGCAATAGCTTCAATATTGCACTGGTTGCATGTTCCTATCTGTAACAGTGCTTGAGATATAACATTTATGCTTATTTGATGAGGTCACATGACCATATATGGTCATCGGATGTGTTAGTCACTTCTGTTGTGCAATAGCTTCAATATTGCTCTGGTTGCATGTTCATATCTGTAACAGTGCTTGAGTTATTACATTTATGCATATTTGATGAAATTACATGACCATATATGGTCATCGCATTAGTTAGCCACATCTCTTGTCTCATAGCTTCGATATTGCATAGGTTGCATGTCTCTATCTGTGATTCTGCTTGAGATATTACAATTATGCATATTTAATGACGTCACATGACCATATACGGTCATCACATTAGTTACTCACATCTCATGTCCCACAGCTTCGATATTGCACAGGTTGCATGTCCCTAACTCTTGCAGTGCTTGATATATTACATTTATGCATATTCAATGAGGTCAAATGACCATATATGGTCATCTTGTTTGTTAATAAAATTTCATGTACCATCCCTTCAATATTGCACTGGTTGCATGTTCCCGTCTGTAACTGTGCTTGAGTTATGACATTTATGCATATTTGATGATGTCACATGACCATATATGGTCATCACATTAGTTAGTCACATCTCGTGTCTTATAGCTTCGATATTGCACAGGTTGCATGTCCCTATCTGTAACAGTGCTTGATATATTACATTTATGCATATTTAATGAGATCACATGACCATATATGGTCATCTTGTTTGTTAGTAGAATTTCATGTACCATCACTTCAATATTGCACTGGTTGCATGTTCCTATCTGTAACAGTGCTTGAGATATTGCAATTATGTCTAAAAAATGAGGTCACGTGACCATGTAAAAGAACAAAAAAATATGGAAAAACATTCTAAAATCTTCTTATAAAAAACGGCTTATCGCCTGGACTCAATATTTTGGAATTAAATACTATGTCATATGATCTTTCAAAGTTATTCAGGGTTAGTTGATTTGTCGAAAATTATGCAAATGAGATGCAAAACAAAATTTAAAAAAATTCTAAAAAAAAAAGTCACGTGACCGCTAAAGTTTTTTTTGATGAAATTTGTAGCCCTTGTCGCACTGCTACTATCATAAAAAAATTGGAGCACTCAGACCCTCAGAAAGGTGCGCAATTCGGCATTGAAAATTTCGCCTTTAATCCAAGATGGAGGCCTGGTCATGTGACCTATGTGTCTGAACTTAGGATATGCACCAGATCTCATACAGCTTTACCATTGTGGCAAGTATGGAACTGATCGGTCCAACGGTGTTGACATAAAGCGTGACCAAAAATTTAGGCGGAAGAATAATAATAATAATAATAATAAATATAGCTGCGTTGCAGCAATGTCGGGTTTCGAGCCCACTGACTTATTAGCAGCGTTCCAAAATCAGCATCATTGACAATAATATATTAAAGGAAATTGCATGGCCTTCATACTAAACATGTTACATGTTCCTGTCTGTAACAGCGCTTAAGGTATTACAATCTCACATATTTAATGATGTCCAATGACCATATATGGTCATCTGATGTTTTTGTCAGCTCTGTTGTGCAATAACTTCAATATTGCATTGATTGCATGTTCCTATCTGCAACAGTGCTTGAGATATAACATTTATGCATATTTGATGAGGTCACATGACCATATATGGTCATCACATTAGTTAGTCACATCTCTTGTTCCATAGATTCGATATTGCACAGATTGCATGTTCCCATCTGTAATAGTGCTTGATTTATTACATTTATGCTTATTTGATGAGGTCACATGACCATAGATGGTCATCGGATATGTTAGTCACTTCTGTCGTGCAATAGCTTCAATATTGCACTGGTTGCATGTTCCTATCTGTAACAGTGCTTGAGTTATTACATTTATGCATATTTGATGAAATTACGTGACCATATATGGTCATCACATTAGTTAGCCACATCTCTTGTCTCATAGCTTCGATATTGCATAGGTTGCATGTCTCTATCTGTGATTCTGCTTGAGATATTACAATTATGCATATTGAATGACGTCACATGACCATATATGGTTATCACATTAGTTACTCACATCTCATGTCCCACAGCTTCGATTTTGCACAGGTTGCATGTTCATGTCTGTAACAGTGCTTGAGATAATTCAATTATGCATATTTAATGAAGTCACATGACCATATATGGTCATCACATTAGTTAGTCACATCTCTTGACCCATACCTTCGATATTGCACAGGTTGCATGTCCTTAACTCTTGCAGTGCTTGATATATTACATTTATGCATATTCAATGAGGTCACATGACCATATATGGTCATCTTGTTTGTTAGTAAAATTTCATGTACCCTCCCTTCAATATTGCACTGGTTGCATGTTCCCGTCTGTAACTGTGCTTGAGTTATGACATTTATGCACATTTGATGAAGTCACATGACCATATATGGTCATCACATTAGTTAGTCACATCTCGTGTCTTATAGCTTCGATATTGCACAGGTAGCATGTCCCTATCTGTAACAGTGCTTGATATATTACATTTATGCATATTTAATGAGATCACATGACCATATATGGTCATCTTGTTTGTTAGTAGAATTTCATGTACCATCACTTCAATATTGCACTGGTTGCATGTTCCTATCTGTAACAGTGCTTGAGATATTGCAATTATGTCTATAAAATGAGGTCACGTGACCATATAAAAGAACAAAAAAATATGAAAAAACATTCTAAAATCTTCTTATAAAAAACGGCTTTTCGCCTGGACTTCCATATTTTGGAATTAAATACTATGTCATATGATCTTTCAAAGTTATTCAGGGTTAGTTGATTTGTCGAAAATTATGCAAATGAGATGCAAAACAAAATTTCAAAAAATTCTAAAAAAAAAAGTCACGTGACCGCTAAAGTTTTTTTTGATGAAATTTGTTGCCCTTGTCGCACTGCTACTATCATAAAAAAATTGGAGCACTCAGACCCTCAGAAAGGTGCGCAATTCGGCATTGAAAATTTCGCCTTTAATCCAAGATGGCACCCTGGTCATGTGACCTATGTGTCTGAACTTAGGATATGCACCAGATCTCATACAGCTTTACCATTGTGGCAAGTATGGAACTGATCGGTCCAACGGTGTTGACATAAAGCGTGACCAAAAATTTAGGCGGAAGAATAATAATAATAATAATAATAATAATAATAATAAACGGAACAATTACAATAGGGTTTCGACCAAATGGGCTCGAAACCCTAAATATAGCTGCGTTGCAGCAATGTCGGGTTTCAAGCCCACTGACTTATTAGCAGCGTTCCAAAATCAGCATCATTGACAATAATATATTAAAGGAAATTGCATGGCCTTCATACTAAACATGTTGCATATTCCTGTCTGTAACAGTGCTTAATGTATTACAATCTTGCATATTTAATGATGTCCCATGACCATATATGGTCATCGGATGTTTTTGTCAGCTCTGTTGTGCAATAACTTCAATATTGCATTGGTTGCATTTTCCTATCTGTAACAGTGCTTGAGATATAACATTTATGCATATTTGATGAGGTCACATGACCATATGTGGTCATCACATTAGTTAGTCACATCTCTTGTTCCATAGATTCGATATTGCATAGGTTGCATGTTCCCGTCTGTAACAGTGCTTGAGTTATTACATTTATGCATATTTAATGATGTCACATGATCGTGTATGGGCATCAGATGTGTTAGTCACATATCTTGTCTCATAGCTTCGATATTGCACAGGTTGTGTGTTTCTATCTGTTACTGTGTTTCAAATATAACATTTATGCATATTTGATGAGGTCACATGACCATATATGGTCATCACATTAGTTAGTCACATCTCTTGTCCCATAGCTTCGATATTGCACAGGTTGCATGTTCCCGTCTGTAACAGTGCTTGAGTTATTACATTTATGCATATTTAATGATGTCACATGACCGTGTATGGGCATCAGATGTGTTAGTCACATATCTTGTCTCATAGCTTTGATATTGCACAGGTTGTGTGTTTCTATCTGTTACTGTGTTTCAAATATAACATTTATGCATATTTGATGAGGTCACATGACCATATATGGTCATCAGATGTGTTAGTCACTTCTGTTGTGCAATAGCTTCAATATTGCACTGGTTGCATGTTCCTATCTGTAACAGTGCTTGAGTTATTACATTTATGCATATTTGATGAAGTCACATGACCATATATGGTCATCACATTAGTTAGTCACATCTCGTGTCTTATAGCTTCGATATTGCACAGGTTGCATGTCCCTATCTGTAACAGTGCTTGATATATTACATTCATGCATATTTAATGAGATCACATGACCATATATGGTCATCTTGTTTGTTAGTAGAATTTCATGTACCATCACTTCAAAATTGCACTGGTTGCATGTTCCTATCTGTAACAGTGATTGAGATATTGCAATTATGTCTATAAAATGAGGTCACGTGACCATATAAAAGAACAAAAAAATATGAAAAAAACATTCTAAAATCTTCTTATAAAAAACGGCTTATCGCCTGGACTCGATATTTTGGAATTAAATACTATGTCATATGATCTTTCAAAGTTATTCAGGGTTAGTTGATTTGTCGAAAATTATGCAAATGAGATGCAAAACAAAATTTAAAAAAATTCTAAAAAAAAAAGTCACGTGACCGCTAAAGTTTTTTTTGATGAGATTTGTAGCCCTTGTTGCACTGCTACTATCATAAAAAAATTGGAGCACTCAGACCCTCAGAAAGGTGCGCAATTCGGCATTGAAAATTTCGCATTTAATCCAAGATGGCGGCCTGGTCATGTGACCTATGTGTCTGAACTTAGGATATGCACCAGATCTCATACAGCTTTACAATTGTGGCAAGTATGAAACTGATTGGTCCAACGGTGTTGACATAAAGCGTGTCCAAAAATTTAGGCGGAAGAATAATAATAATAATAATAATAATAATAATAATAAACGGAACAATTACAAAAGGGTTTCGACCAAATGGGCTCGAAACCCTAAATATAGCTGCGTTGCAGCAATGTCGGGTTTCGAGCCCACTGACTTATTAGCAGCGTTCCAAAATCAGCATCATTGACAATAATATATTAAAGGAAATTGCATGGCCTTCATACTAAACATGTTGCATGTTCCTGTCTGTAACAGTGCTTAAGGTATTACAATCTTGCATATTTAATGATGTCCCATGACCATATATGGCCATCGGATGTTTTTGTCATCTCTGTTGTGCAATAACTTCAATATTGCATTGGTTGCATTTTCCTATCTGTAACAGTGCTTGAGATGTAACATTTATGCATATTTGATGAGGTCACATGACCATATGTGGTCATCACATTAGTTAGTCACATCTCTTGTTCCATAGATTCGATATTGCACAGGTTGCATATTCCCGTCTGTAATAGTGCTTGAGTTATTACATTTATGCTTATTTAATGATGTCACATGACCGTGTATGGGCATCAGATGTGTTAGTCACATATCTTGTCTCATAGCTTCGATATTGCACAGGTTGTGTGTTTCATTCTGTTACTGTGTTTCAAATATAACATTTATGCATATTTGATGAGGTCACATGACCATATATGGTCATCACATTAGTTAGTCACATCTCTTGTTCCATAGATTCGATATTGCATAGGTTGCATGTTCCCGTCTGTAATAGTGCTTGAGTTATTACATTTACGCTTATTTGATGAGGTCACATGACCATATATGGTCATCGGATATGTTAGTGACTTTTGTTGTGCAATAGCTTCAATATTGCACTGGTTGCATGTTCCTATCTGTAACAGTGCTTGAGATATAACATTTATGCATATTTGATGAGGTCACATGACCATATATGGTCATCGGATGTGTTAGTCACTTCTGTTGTGCAATAGCTTCAATATTGCACTGGTTGCATGTTCCTATCTGTAACAGTGCTTGAGTTATTACATTTATGCATATTTGATGAAATTACATGACCATATATGGTCATCGCATTAGTTAGCCACATCTCTTGTCTCATAGCTTCGATATTGCATAGGTTGCATGTCTCTATCTGTGATTCTGCTTGAGATATTACAATTATGCATATTTAATGACGTCACATGACCATATACGGTCATCACATTAGTTACTCACATCTCATGTCCCACAGCTTCGATATTGCACAGGTTGCATGTCCCTAACTCTTGCAGTGCTTGATATATTACATTTATGCATATTCAATGAGGTCACATGACCATATATGGTCATCTTGTTTGTTAGTAAAATTTCATGTACCATCACTTTAATACTGCACTGGTTGCATGTTCCCGTCTGTAACTGTGCTTGAGTTATTACATTTATGCATATTTGATGAAGTCACATGACCATATATGGTCATCACATTAGTTAGTCACATCTCGTGTCTTATAGCTTCGATATTGCACAGGTTGCATGTCCCTATCTGTAACAGTGCTTGATATATTACATTTATGCATATTTAATGAGATCACATGACCATATATGGTCATCTTGTTTGTTAGTAGAATTTCATGTACCATCACTTCAAAATTGCACTGGTTGCATGTTCCTATCTGTAACAGTGCTTGAGATATTGCAATTATGTCTATAAAATGAGGTCACGTGACCATATAAAAGAACAAAAAAATATGAAAAAACATTCTAAAATCTTCTTATAAAAAACGGCTTATCGCCTGGACTCGATATTTTGGAATTAAATACTATGTCATATGATCTTTCAAAGTTATTCAGGGTTAGTTGATTTGTCGAAAATTATGCAAATGAGATGCAAAACAAAATTTAAAAAAATTCTAAAAAAAAAAGTCACGTGACCGCTAAAGTTTTTTTTGATGAGATTTGTAGCACTTGTCGCACTGCTACTATCATAAAAAAATTGGAGCACTCAGACCCTCAGAAAGGTGCGCAATTCGGCATTGAAAATTTCGCCTTTAATCCAAGATGGCGGCCTGGTCATGTGACCTACGTGTCTGAACTTAGGATATGCACCAGATCTCATATAGCTTTACCATTGTGGCAAGTATTGAATTGATCGGTCCAACGGCGTTGACATAAAGCGTGACCAAAAATTTAGGCGGAAGAATAATAATAATAATAATAAATATAGCTGCGTTGCAGCAATGTCGGGTTTCGAGCCCACTGACTTATTAGCAGCGTTCCAAAATCAGCATCATTGACAATAATATATTAAAGGAAATTGCATGGCCTTCATACTAAACATGTTGCATGTTCCTGTCTGTAACAGTGCTTAAGGTATTACAATCTTGCATATTTAATGATGTCCCATGACCATATATGGTCATCAGATGTTTTTGTCAGCTCTGTTGTGCAATAACTTCAATATTGCATTGGTTGCATTTTCCTATCTGTAACAGTGCTTGAGATGTAACATTTATGCATATTTGATGAGGTCACATGACCATATGTGGTCATCACATTAGTTAGTCACATCTCTTGTTCCATAGATTCGATATTGCACTGGTTGCATGTTCCCGTCTGTAACAGTGCTTGAGTTATTACATTTATGCATATTTAATGATGTCACATGACCGTGTATGGGCATCAGATGTGTTAGTCACATATCTTGTCTCATAGCTTCGATATTGCACAGGTTGTGTGTTTCTTTCTGTTACTGTGTTTCAAATATAACATTTATGCATATTTGATGAGGTCACATGACCATATATGGTCATCACATTAGTTAGTCACATCTCTTGTTCCATAGATTCGATATTGCACAGGTTGCATGTTCCCGTCTGTAATAGTGCTTGAGTTATTACATTTATGCTTATTTGATGAGCTGACATGACCATATATGGTCATCGGATATGTTAGTGACTTCTGTTGTGCAATAGCTTCAATATTGCACTGGTTGCATGTTGCTATCTGTAACAGTGCTTGAGATATAACATTTATGCATATTTGATGAGGTCACATGACCATATATGGTCATCGGATGTGTTAGTCACTTCTGTTGTGCAATAGCTTCAATATTGCACTGGTTGCATGTTCATGTCTGTAACAGTGCTTGAGATAATTCAATTATGCATATTTAATGAAGTCACATGACCATATATGGTCATCACATTAGTTAGCCACATCTCTTGACCCATACCTTCGATATTGCACAGGTTGCATGTCCCTAACTCTTGCAGTGCTTGATATATTACATTTATGCATATTCAATGAGGTCACATGACCATATATGGTCATCTTGTTTGTTAGTAAAATTTCATGTACCATCCCTTCAATATTGCACTGGTTGCATGTTCCCGTCTGTAACTGTGCTTGAGTTATTACATTTATGCATATTTGATGAAGTCACATGACCATATATGGTCATCACATTAGTTAGTCACATCTCGTGTCTTATAGCTTCGATATTGCACATGTTGCATGTCCCTATCTGTAACAGTGCTTGATATATTACATTTATGCATATTTAATGAGATCACATGACCATATATGGTCATCTTGTTTGTTAGTAGAATTTCATGTACCATCACTTCAATATTGCACTGGTTGCATGTTCCTATCTGTAACAGTGCTTGAGATATTGCAATTATGTCTATAAAATGAGGTCACGTGACCATATAAAAGAACAAAAAAATATGAAAAATCATTCTAAAATCTTCTTATAAAAAACGGCTTTTCGCCTGGACTTCCATATTTTGGAATTAAATACTATGTCATATGATCTTTCAAAGTTATTCAGGGTTAGTTGATTTGTCGAAAATTATGCAAATGAGATGCAAAACAAAATTTAAAAAAATTCTTAAAAAAAAAGTCACGTGACCGCTAAAGTTTTTTTTGATGAAATTTGTAGCCCTTGTCGCACTGCTACTATCATAAAAAAATTGGAGCACTCAGTCCCTCAGAAAGGTGCGCAATTCGGCATTGAAAATTTCGCCTTTATTTCAAGATGGCGGCCTGGCCATGTGACCTATGTGTCTGAACTTAGGCTATGCACTAGATCTCATCCAGCTTTACCATTGTGGCAAGTACTGAGCTGATCGGTCCAACAGCGTTGACATAAAGTGTGACCGAAAAACGGCGGAAGAATAATAATAATAAATATAGCTGCGTTGCAGCAATGTCGGGTTTCGAGCCCACTGACTTATTAGCAGCGTTCCAAAATCAGCATCATTGACAATAATATATTAAAGGAAATTGCATGGCCTTCATACTAAACATGTTGCATGTTCCTGTCTGTAACAGTGCTTAAGGTATTACAATCTTGCATATTTAATGATGTCCCATGACCATATATGGTCATCGGATGTTTTTGTCAGCTCTGTTGTGCAATAACTTCAATACTGCATTGGTTGCATTTTCCTATCTGTAACAGTGCTTGAGATATAACATTTATGCATATTTGATGAGGTCACATGACCATGTGTGGTCATCACATTAGTTAGTCACATCTCTTGTTCCATAGATTCGATATTGCACAGGTTGCATGTTCCCGTCTGTAACAGTGCTTGAGTTATTACATTTATGCATATTTAATGATGTCACATGACCGTGTATGGGCATCAGATGTGTTAGTCACATATCTTGTCTCATAGCTTCGATATTGCACAGGTTGTGTGTTTCTATCTGTTACTGTGTTTCAAATATAACATTTATGCATATTTGATGAGGTCACATGACCATATATGGTCATCACATTAGTTAGTCACATCTCTTGTCCCATAGCTTCGATATTGCACAGGTTGCATGTTCCCGTCTGTAACAGTGCTTGAGTTATTAAATTTATGCATATTTGATGAGGTCACATGATCATATATAGTCATCACATTAGTTAGTCACATCTCTTGTCCCATAGCTTCGATATTGCACAGGTTGCATGTTCCCGTCTGTAACAGTGCTTGAGTTATTACATTTATGCTTATTTGATGAGGTCACATGACCATATATGGTCATCGGATATATTAGTGACTTCTGTTGTGCAATAGCTTCAATATTGCACTGGTTGCATGTTCCTATCTGTAACAGTGCTTGAGATATAACATTTATGCATATTTGATGAGGTCACATGACCATATATGGTCATCGGATGTGTTAGTCATTTCTGTTGTGCAATAGCTTCAATATTGCACTGGTTGCATGTTCCTATCTGTAACAGTGCTTGAGTTATTACATTTATGCATATTTTATGAAATTACATGACCATATATGGTCATCACATTAGTTAGCCACATCTCTTGTCTCATAGCTTCGATATTGCATAGGTTGCATGTCTCTATCTGTGATTCTGCTTGAGATATTACAATTATGCATATTTAATGACGTCACATGACCATATACGGTCATCACATTAGTTACTCACATCTCATGTCCCACAGCTTCGGTTTTGCACAGGTTGCATGTTCATGTCTGTAACAGTGCTTGAGATAATTCAATTATGCATATTTAATGAAGTCACATGACCATATATGGTCATCACATTAGTTAGTCACATCTCTTGACCCATACCTTTGATATTGCACAGGTTGCATGTCCCTAACTCTTGCAGTGCTTGATATATTACATTTATGCATATTTAATGAGGTCACATGACCATATATGGTCATATTGTTTGTTAGTCAAATTTCATGTACCATCACTTCAATATTGCACTGGTTGCATGTTCCCGTCTGTAACTGTGCTTGAGTTATTACATTTATGCATATTTGATGAAGTCACATGACCATATATGGTCATCACATTAGTTTGTCACATCTCGTGTCTTATAGCTTCGATATTGCACAGGTTGCATGTCCCTATCTGTAACAGTGCTTGATATATTACATTTATGCATATTTAATGAGATCACATGACCATATATGGTCATCTTGTTTGTTAGTAGAATTTCATGTACCATCACTTCAATATTGCACTGGTTGCATGTTCCTATCTGTAACAGTGCTTGAGATATTGCAATTATGTCTAAAAAATGAGGTCACGTGACCATGTAAAAAAACAAAAAAATATGGAAAAACATTCTAAAATCTTCTTATAAAAAACGGCTTATCGCCTGGACTCAGTATTTTGGAATTAAATACTATGTCATATGATCTTTCAAAGTTATTCAGGGTTAGTTGATTTGTCGAAAATTATGCAAATGAGATGCAAAACAAAATTTAAAAAAATTCTAAAAAAAAAAGTCACGTGACCGCTAAAGTTTTTTTTGATGAAATTTGTAGCCCTTGTCGCACTGCTACTATATTAAAAAAATTGGAGCACTCAGACCCTCAGAAAGGTGCGCAATTCGGCATTGAAAATTTCGCCTTTAATCCAAGATGGCGGCCTGGTCATGTGACCTATGTGTCTGAACTTAGGATATGCACCAGATCTCATACAGCTTTACCATTGTGGCAAGTATGAAACTGATTGGTCCAACGGTGTTGACATAAAGCGTGTCCAAAAATTTAGGCGGAAGAATAATAATAATAAATATAGCTGCGTTGCAGCAATGTCGGGTTTCGAGCCCACTGACTTATTAGCAGTGTTCCAAAATCAGCATCATTGACAATAATATATTAAAGGAAATTGCATGGCCTTCATAGTAAACATGTTGCATGTTCCTGTCTGTAACAGTGCTTAAGGTATTACAATCTTGCATATTTAATGATGTCCCATGTCCATATATGGTCATCGGATGTTTTTGTCAGCTCTGTTGTGCAATAACTTCAATATTGCATTGGTTGCATTTTCCTATCTGTAACAGTGCTTGAGATATAACATTTATGCATATTTGATGAGGTCACATGACCATATGTGGTCATCACATTAGTTAGTCACATCTCTTGTTCCATAGATTCGATATTGCACAGGTTGCATGTTCCCGTCTGTAACAGTGCTTGAGTTATTACATTTATGCATATTTAATGATGTCACATGACCGTGTTTGGGCATCAGATGTGTTAGTTACATATCTTGTCTCATAGCTTCGATATTGCACAGGTTGTGTGTTTCTATCTGTTACTGTGTTTCAAATATAACATTTATGCATATTTGATGAGGTCACATGACCATATATGGTCATCACATTAGTTAGTCACATCTCTCGTCCCATAGCTTCGATATTGCACAGGTTGCATGTTCCCCTCTGTAATAGTGCTTGAGTTATTACATTTATGCTTATTTGATGAGATCACATGACCATATATGGTCATCGGATATGTTAGTGACTTCTGTTGTGCAATAGCTTCAATATTGCACTGGTTGCATGTTCCTATCTGTAACAGTGCTTGAGATATAACATTTATGCATATTTGATGAGGTCACATGACCATATATGGTCATCGGATGTGTTAGTCACTTCTGTTGTGCAATAGCTTCAATATTGCACTGGTTGCATGTTCCTATCTGTAACAGTTCTTGAGTTATTACATTTATGCATATTTGATGAAATTACATGACCATATATGGTCATCACATTAGTTAGCCACATCTCTTGTCTCATAGCTTCGATATTGCATAGGTTGCATGTCTCTATCTGTGATTCTGCTTGATATATTACAATTATGCATATTTAATGACGTCACATGACCATATACGGTCATCACATTAGTTACTCACATCTCATGTCCCACAGCTTCGATTTTGCACAGGTTGCATGTTCATGTCTGTAACAGTGCTTGAGATAATTCAATTATGCATATTTAATGAAGTCACATGACCATATATGGTCATCACATTAGTTAGTCACATCTCGTGTCTTATAGCTTCGATATTGCACAGGTTGCATGTCCCTATCTGTAACAGTGCTTGATATATTACATTTATGCATATTTAATGAGATCACATGACCATATATGGTCATCTTGTTTGTTAGTAGAATTTCATGTACCATCACTTCAATATTGCACTGGTTGCATGTTCCTATCTGTAACAGTGCTTGAGATATTGCAATTATGTCTATAAAATGAGGTCACGTGACCATATAAAAGAACAAAAAAATATGAAAAAACATTCTAAAATCTTCTTATAAAAAACGGCTTTTCGCCTGGACATCCATATTTTGGAATTAAATACTATGTCATATGATCTTTCAAAGTTATTCAGGGTTAGTTGATTTGTCGAAAATTATGCAAATGAGATGCAAAACAAAATTTCAAAAAATTCTAAAAAAAAAAGTCACGTGACCGCTAAAGTTTTTTTTGATGAAATTTGTAGCCCTTGTCGCACTGCTACTATCATAAAAAAATTGGAGCACTCAGACCCTCAGAAAGGTGCGCAATTCGGCATTGAAAATTTCGCCTTTAATCCAAGATGGCGGCCTGGTCATGTGACCTATGTGTCTGAACTTAGGATATGCACCAGATCTCATACAGCTTTACCATTGTGGCAAGTATGGAACTGATCGGTCCAACGGTGTTGACATAAAGCGTGACCAAAAATTTAGGCGGAAGAATAATAATAATAATAATAATAATAATAATAATAAACGGAACAATTACAATAGGGTTTCGACCAAATGGGCTCGAAACCCTAATAATAATAATAATAAACGGAACAATTACAATAGGGTTTCGACCAAATGGGCTCGAAACCCTAATAAATATAGCTGCATAGCAGCGATGACGGGTTTCGAGCCTGCATGGCTCATGGCAAATTGCACTTGCTCGATGTGATTATTTGACGAACGTTTCATGTCTAGAATGCAAGATAGCAGACAAACTACACAACATATGGATTTGATTTCACAGGAATATGATAAACTTAATGCAAGGACAAATAGTTCATGAGTTATAGAACTTTTTCTCTTTTACTAAATCAAAGATGGCTGCCAAAGGAAGCCATTTTTAAAAATCTACTTCAGTAACTTTGTAGAGCTATCAACAGGGATACTATATACTAAATTGATTGTCAAACAAGCAAGCAGTTTTAAGAAGATAATTTTTTGATGTTTTTGGCATTGTTTTGATAAATTCAAGATGGCCGCCAAAACCACTTGAATCCTGGGAAATATTTTCATGAACACATAATCATCTTATTGAGCGGATGTTGTATGCCAAGTTTTGTTTAAATCTGGCAAATTGTTCATAAGTTATAGCGTAATTTCACTTTTTACTAAATCCAAGATGGCTGCCAAAGGATGCCATTTTTCAAAAATCTGCTTCAGTAACTTTGTAGAGCTATCAACAGAAATACTATATGCTAAATTGATTGTGAAACAAGCAAGCAGTTTTTAAGGAGATAATTTTTTGAGGTTTTTTGCATTTCTGTGATAAATTCAAGATGGCCGCCAAAACCACTTGGATCATGGGAAATATTTTCATGTACACATAATCAACTTATTGAACAGATGTTCTATGCCAACTTTGGTTTCAATCTGGCAAATTGTTCATGAGTTATAGCGTACTTTCACTTTTGACTAAATCCAATATGGCTGCCAAAGGAAACCATTTTTCAAAAATCTGCTTCAGTAGCTTTGTAGAGCTATGGCCATAGGTGCTTCAAAGCAAATTTCTCATCACATGAATAAGCCATTTTTAAGAAGAAGATTTTAAATTTTTTTTGTCAATTTTCACAAAATCCAATATGGCGGCCAATGTCACATGACCGCTAAAGATTTTATTGCTGATATTTGCTAGACATGAGCCAATGATGCCACACAAAAAAACCGGAAGTTCCTAGACCCTCAGAAAGTGGTGCAATTGAGCACTTCCGGTTTGTGTTCTACCTAAGATGGTGGCCAGGTCATGTGACCTACATGGCTGGTTTTGGGATATGAACCACAACTCATTGCCCTTCATCAGCATGCAAAATAGCAAATCAATCGCAGCATTATTTTTCAAGTTACAGCGGTTACAAAAAACGGCGGAAAAATAATAATAATAATAATAATAAATATAGCTGCATAGCAGCGATGACGGGTTTCGAGCCTGCGTGGCTCATGGCAAATTGCACTTGCTTGATGTGATTATTTGACGAACGTCTCATGTCTAGAATGCAATGTTCTCAACAAGTCTTCTGATATTTGGCTATTATGAACCACACTGGAATCAGCAGACATAACTATTTATAGTCATCTGTTCAATGTCATTCATAATAAAGATGATTTTTTTGAGGAATTTTGCATTTTTGTGATAAATTCAAGATGGCCGCCAAAACCACTTGAATCATGGGAAATATTTTCATGAACACATAACCATCGTCTTGAACGGATGATGTATGCCAAGTTTGGTTTGAATCTGGTAAATTGTTCATGAGTTATAGTGTAATTTCATTTTTTACTAAATCCAAGATGGCTGCCAAATGAAGCCATGTTTCAAAAATCTGCTTCAGTTACTTTATAGAGCTATCAACAGGGATACTATATGCTAAATTGCTTTTCAAACAAGCATGCGGTTTTTAAGAAGATAATTTTTTGAGGTTTTTTGAATTTTTGTGATAAATTCAACATGGCCGCCAAAACCACTTGAATCATGGGAAATATTTTTATGAACACATAATCATCTCATTGAGCGGATGTTGTATGCCAAGTTTTGTTTAAATCTGGCAAATCGTTCATAAGTTATAGTGTACTTTCACTTTTTACTAAATCCAAGATGGCTGCCAAAGGAAGCCATTTTTCAAAAATCTGCTTCAGTCACTTTGTGAAGCTATCAACAGAGATACTATATGCCGAATTGTTTTTCAAACAAGCAAGCAGTTTTTAAGAAGATAATTTTTTGAGTTTTTTGGCATTTTTGTGATAAATTCAACATGGCCGCCAAAACCACTTGAATCATGGGAAATATTTTTATGACCACATAATTATCTTATTGAAGGGATGTAGTATGCCAACTTTGGTTTAAATCTGGCAAATTGTTCATGAGTTATACCGTACTTTCACTTTTTATTAAATCCAAGATGGCTGCCAAAGGAAGCCATTTTTCAAAAATCTGCTTCAGTCACTTTGTAGAGCTATGGCCATAGGTGCTGCAAAGCAAATGTATAATCACATGAATGAGCCATTTTTGAGAAGAAGATTTTAAAAGTTTTTTGTCAATTTTCGGAAAATCCAATATGGCGGCCAAGGTCACATGACCGCTAAAGATGTTATTGCTGATATTTGCTAGACATGAGCCAATGATGCCACACAAAAAAACCGGAAGTTCCTAGACCCTCAGAAAGTGGTGCAATTGAGCACTTCCGGTTTGTGTTCTACCTAAGATGGCGGCCAGGTCATGTGATCTACATAGCTGGTTTTGGGATATGAACCACAACTCATTGCCCTTCATCAGCATGCAAAATGCCTAATCAATCGCAGCATTATTTTTCAAGTTACAGCGGTTACAAAAAACGGCGGAAAAATAATAATAATAATAATAATAATAAATATAGCTGCATAGCAGCGATGACGGGTTTCGAGCCTGCGTGGCTCATGACAAATTGCACTTGCTCGATGTGATTATTTGACGAACGTTTCATGTCTAGAATGCAAGATAGCAGACAAACTACACAACATATGGATTTGATTTCACAGGAATGTGATAAACTTAATGCAAGGACAAATAGTTCATGAGTTATAGAACTTTTTCTCTTTTACTAAATCCAAGATGGCTGCCAAAGGAAGCCATTTTTAAAAGTCTACTTCAGTAACTTTGTAGAGCTATCAACAGAGATACTATATGCTAAATTGATTGTCAAACAAACAAGCTGTTTTTAAGAAGATAATTTTTTGAGGTTTTTTGCAATTTTTTGATAAATTCAATATGGCCGCCCAAAACCACTTGAATCATGGGAAATATTTTTATGAACACATAATCATCTTATTGAAGGGATGTTGTATGCCAACTTTGGTTTAAATCTGGCAAATTGTTCATGAGTTATAGCGTACTTTCACTTTTTACTAAATCCAAGATGGCTGCCAAAGGAAGCCATTTTTCAAAAATCTGCTTCAGTCACTTTGTGAAGCTATCAACAGAGATACTATATGCCGAATTGTTTTTCAAACAAGCAAGCAGTTTTTAAGAAGATAATTTTTTGAGTTTTTTGGCATTTTTGTGATAAATTCAACATGGCCGCCAAAAACACTTGAATCATGGGAAATATTTTTATGAACACATAATCATCTTATTGAAGGGATGTTGTATGCCAACTTTGGTTTAAATCTGGCAAATTGTTCATGAGTTATAGCGTACTTTCACTTTTTACTAAATCCAAGATGGCTGCCAAAGGAAGCCATTTTTCGAAAATCTGCTTTAGTAACTTTGTAGAGCTATCGACAGAGATACTATATGCTGAATTGCTTTTCAAACAAGGAAGCAGTTTTTAACAAGATAATTTTTTGAGGTTTTTTGAATTTTTGTGATAAATTCAACATGGCCGCCAAAACCACTTGAATCATGGGAAATATTTCCATGAACACATAATCATCTCATTGAGCGGATGTTGTATGCCAAGTTTTGTTTAAATCTGGCAAATCGTTCATAAGTTATAGTGTACTTTCACTTTTTACTAAATCCAAGATGGCTGCCAAAAGAAGCCATTTTTCGAAAATATGCTACAGTAACTTTGTAGAGCTATCAACAGAGATACTATATGCTAAATTGATTGTCAAACAAACAAGCAGTTTTTAAGAAGATAATTTTTTGAGGTTTTTTGCAATTTTTTGATAAATTCAATATGGCCGCCAAAACCACTTGAATCATGGGAAATATTTTTATGAACACATGATCATCTTATTGAAGGGATGTTGTATGCCAACTTTGGTTTAAATCTGGCAAATTGTTCATAAGTTATAGCGTACTTTCACTTTTTACTAAATCCAAGATGGCTGCCAAAGGAAGCCATTTTTCAAAAATCTGCTTCAGTCACTTTGTAGAGCTATGGCCATAGGTGCTGCAAAGCAAATGTATAATCACATGAATGAGCCATTTTCGAGAAGAAGATTTTAAAAGTTTTTTGTCAATTTTCGGAAAATCCAATATGGCGGCCAAGGTCACATGACCGCTAAAGATTTTATTGCTTATATTTGCTAGACATGAGCAAATGATGCCACACAAAAAAACCGGAAGTTCCTAGACCCTCAGAAAGTGGTGCAATTGAGTACTTCCGGTCTGTGTTCTACCTAAGATGGCGGCCAGGTCAGGTGACCTACATAGCTGGTTTTGGGATATGCACCACAACTCATGGCCCTTTATCAGAATGCGAAATGGCAAGTCAATCGCAGCATTATTTTTCAAGTTACAGTGGTTACAAAAAACGGCGGAAAAATAATAATAATAATAATAAACATAGCAATTACAATAGGGTTTCGCCCCATAGGGCTCGAAACCCTAATAATCAAAGCAATTACAATAGGGTTTCGCCCCATAGGGCTCGAAACCCTAATAATAATCAAAGCAATTACAATAGGGTTTCGCCCCATAGGGCTCGAAACCCTAATAATAATAAACGGAACAATTACAATAGGGTTTCGACCAAATGGGCTCGAAACCCTAAATATAGCTGCGTTGCAGCAATGTCGGGTTTCGAGCCCACTGACTTATTAGCAGCGTTCCAAAATCAGCATCATCGACAAGAATATATTAAAGGAAATTGCATGGCCTTCATACTAAACATGTTACATGTTCCTGTCTGTAACAGTGCTTAAGGTATTACAATTTTGCATATTTAATGAGGTCACATGACCATATATGGTCATCACATTAGTTAGTCACATCTCTTGTTCCATAGATTCGATATTGCACAGGTTGCATGTTCCCGTCTGTAACAGTGCTTGAGTTATTACATTTATGCATATTTAATGATGTCACATGACCGTGTATGGGCATCAGATTGTTAGTCACATATCTTGTCTCATACCTTCGATATTGCACAGGTTGTGTGTTTCTATCTGTTACTGTGTTTCAAATATAACATTTATGCATATTTGATGAGGTCACATGACCATATATGGTCATCACATTAGTTAGTCACATCTCTTGTCCCATAGCTTCGATATTGCACAGGTTGCATGTTCCCGTCTGTAACAGTGCTTGAGTTATTACATTTATGCATATTTGATGAGGTCACATGATCATAGATAGTCATCACATTAGTTAGTCACATCTCTTGACCCATAGCTTCGATATTGCACAGGTTGCATGTCCCTGACTCTTACAGTGCGTGATATATTACATTTATGCATATTCAATGAGGTCACATGACCATATATGGTCATCTTGTTTGTTAGTAAAATTTCATGTACCATCACTTCAATATTGCACTGGTTGCATGTTCCTGTCTGTAACTGTGCTTGAGTTATTACATTTATGTATATTTGATGAAGTCACATGACCATATATGGTTATCACATTAGTTAGTCACATCTCGTGTCTTATAGCTTCGATATTGCACAGGTTGCATGTCCCTATCTGTAACAGTGCTTGATATATTACATTCATGCATATTTAATGAGATCACATGACCATATATGGTCATCTTGTTTGTTAGTAAAATTTCTTGTACCATCACTTCAATATTGCACTAGTTGCATGTCCCTATCTGTAACAGTGCTTGAGATATTGCAATTATGTCTACAAAATGAGGTCACGTGACCATATAAAAGAACAAAAAAAATATGAAAAAAACATTCTAAAATCTTCTTCTAAAAAACGGCTTATCGCCTGGACTTCATATTTTGGAATTAAATACTATGTCATATGATCTTTCAAAGTTATTCAGGGATAGTTGATTAGTCGAAAATTATGCAAATGAGATGCAAAAGAAAATTAAAAAAATTCTAGAAAAAAATTAGTCACGTGACCGCTAAAGTTTTTTTTGATGAAATTTGTAGCCCTTCTCCCACTGCTACTGCCATAAAAAAATTGGAGCACTCAGACCCTCAGAAAGGTGTGCAATTCGGCATTGAAAATTTCGTCTTTAATCCAAGATGACGGCCTGGTCATGTGACCTATGTGTCTGAACTTAGGATATGCACCAGATCTCATCCAGCTTTACCAATGTGGCAAGTATGGAGCTGATCGGTCCAACAGCGTTGACATAAAGCGTGACCAAAAATTTAGGCGGAATCATAATAATAATAATAAACGGAACAATTTCAATAGGGTTTCGACCAAATGGGCTCGAAACCCTAATAAATATAGCTGCGTTGCAGCAATGTCGGGTTTCGAGCCCACTGACTTATTAGCAGCGTTCCAAAATCAGCATCATTGACAATAATATATTAAAGGAAATTGCATGGCCTTCATACTAAACATGTTGCATGTTCCTGTCTGTAACAGTGCATAAGGTATTACAATCTTGCATATTTAATGATGTCCCATGACCATATATGGTCATCGGATGTTTTTGTCAGCTCTGTTGTGCAATAACTTCAATATTGCATTGGTTGCATTTTCCTATCTGTAACAGTGCTTGAGATATAACATTTATGCATATTTGATGAGGTCACATGACCATATATGGTCATCACATTAGTAAGTCACATCTCTTGTTCCATAGATTCGATATTGCACAGGTTGCATGTTCCCGTCTGTAACAGTGCTTGAGTTATTACATTTATGCATATTTAATGATGTCACATGACCGTGTATTGGCATCAGATGTGTTAGTCACATATCTTGTCTCATAGCTTCGATATTGCACAGGTTGTGTGTTTCTATCTGTTACTGTGTTTCAAATATAACATTTATGCATATTTGATGAGGTCACATGACCATATATGGTCATCACATTAGTTAGTCACATCTCTTGTCCCATAGCTTTGATATTGCACAGGTTGCATGTTCCCGTCTGTAACAGTGCTTGAGTTATTACATTTATGCATATTGGATGAGGTCACATGATCATATATAGTCATCACATTAGTTAGTCACATCTCTTGTTCTATAGATTCGATATTGCACAGGTTGCATGTTCCCGTCTGTAATAGTGATTGAGTTATTACATTTATGCTTATTTGATGAGGTCACATGACCATATATGGTCATCGGATATGTTAGTGACTTCTGTTGTGCAATAGCTTCAATATTGCACTGGTTGCATGTTCCTATCTGTAACAGTGCTTGAGATATAACATTTATGCATATTTGATGAGGTCACATGACCATATATGGTCATCGGATGTGTTAGTCACTTCTGTTGTGCAATAGCTTCAATATTGCACTGGTTGCATGTTCCTATCTGTAACAGTGCTTGAGATATTGCAATTATGTCTATAAAATGAGGTCACGTGACCATATAAAAGAACAAAAAAATATGAAAAAACATTCTAAAATCTTCTTATAAAAAACGGCTTATCGCCTGGACTCAATATTTTGGAATTAAATACTATGTCATATGATCTTTCAAAGTTATTCAGGGTTAGTTGATTTGTCGAAAATTATGCAAATGAGATGCAAAACAAAATTTAAAAAAATTCTAAAAAAAAAGTCACGTGACCGCTAAAGTTATTTTTGATGATATTTGTAGCCCTTGTCGCACTGCTACTATCATAAAAAAATTGGAGCACTCAGACCCTCAGAAAGGTGCGCAATTCGGCATTGAAAATTTCGCCTTTAATCCAAGATGGCGGCCTGGTCATGTGACCCACGTGTCTGAACTTAGGATATGCACCAGATCTCATATAGCTTTACCATTGTGGCAAGTATTGAATTGATCAGTCCAACGGCGTTGACATAAAGCGTGACCAAAAATTTAGGCGGAAGAATAATAATAATAATAATAATAAATATAGCTGCGTTGCAGCAATGTCGGGTTTCGAGCCCACTGACTTATTAGCAGCATTCCAAAATCAGCATCATTGACAATAATATATTAAAGGAAATTGCATGGCCTTCATACTAAACATGTTGCATGTTCCTGTCTGTAACAGTGCTTAAGGTATTACAATCTTGCATATTTAATGATGTCCCATGACCATATATGGTCATCAGATGTTTTTGTCAGCTCTGTTGTGCAATAACTTCAATATTGCATTGGTTGCATTTTCCTATCTGTAACAGTGCTTGAGATGTAACATTTATGCATATTTGATGAGGTCACATGACCATATGTGGTCATCACATTAGTTAGTCACATCTCTTGTTCCATAGATTCGATATTGCACAGGTTGCATGTTCCCGTCTGTAACAGTGCTTGAGTTATTACATTTATGCATATTTAATGATGTCACATGACCGTGTATGGGCATCAGATGTGTTAGTCACATATCTTGTCTCATAGCTTCGATATTGCAGAGGTTGTGTGTTTCTTTCTGTTACTGTGTTTCAAATATAACATTTATGCATATTTGATGAGGTCACATGACCATATATGGTCATCACATTAGTTAGTCACATCTCTTGTTCCATAGATTCGATATTGCACAGGTTGCATGTTCCCGTCTGTAATAGTGCTTGAGTTATTACATTTATGCTTATTTGATGAGGTCACATGACCATATATGGTCATCGGATATGTTAGTGACTTCTGTTGTGCAATAGCTTCAATATTGCACTGGTTGCATGTTCCTATCTGTAACAGTGCTTGAGTTATTACATTTATGCATATTTGATGAAATTACATGACCATATATGGTCATCACATTAGTTAGCCACATCTCTTGTCTCATAGCTTCGATATTGCATAGGTTGCATGTCTCTATCTGTGATTCTGCTTGATATATTACAATTATGCATATTTAATGACGTCACATGACCATATACGGTCATCACATTAGTTACTCACATCTCGTGTCATTATAGCTTCGATATTGCACAGGTTGCATGTCCCTATCTGTAACAGTGCTTGATATATTACATTTATGCATATTTAATGAGATCACATGACCATATATGGTCATCTTGTTTGTTAGTAGAATTTCATGTACCATCACTTCAATATTGCACTGGTTGCATGTTCCTATCTGTAACAGTGCTTGAGATATTGCAATTATGTCTATAAAATGAGGTCACGTGACCATATAAAAGAACAAAAAAATATGAAAAAACATTCTAAAATCTTCTTATAAAAAACGGCTTTTCGCCTGGACTTCCATATTTTGGAATTAAATACTATGTCATATGATCTTTCAAAGTTATTCAGGGTTAGTTGATTTGTCGAAAATTATGCAAATGAGATGCAAAACAAAATTTAAAAAAATTCTAAAAAAAAAAGTCACGTGACCGCTAAAGTTTTTTTTGATGAAATTTGTAGCCCTTGTCGCACTGGTACTATCATAAAAAAATTGGAGCACTCAGACCCTCAGAAAGGTGCGCAATTCGGTATTGAAAATTTCGCCTTTAATCCAAGATGGCGGCCTGGTCATGTGACCTATGTGTCTGAACTTAGGATATGCACCAGATCTCATACAGATTTACCATTGTGGCAAGCATGGAACTGATCGGTCCAACGGTGTTGACATAACGCGTGACCAAAAATTTAGGCGGAATAATAATAATAATAAATATAGCTGCGTTGCAGCAATGTCGGGTTTCGAGCCCACTGACATATTAGCAGCGTTCCAAAATCAGCATCATTGACAATAATATATTAAAGGAAATTACATGGCCTTCATACTAAACATGTTACATGTTCCTGTCTGTAACAGTGCTTAAGGTATTACAATCTTGCATATTTAATAATGTCCCATGACCATATACGGTCATCGGATGTTTTTTTCAGCTCTGTTGTGCAATAACTTCAATATTGCATTGGTTGCATGTTCCTATCTGTAACAGTGCTTGAGATATAACATTTGTGCATATTTGATGAGGTCACCTGACAATATATGGTCATCACATTAGTTAGTCACATCTCTTGTTCCATAGATTCGATATTGCACAGGTTGCATATTCCCGTCTGTAATAGTGCTTGAGTTATTACATTTATGCTTATTTGATGAGGTCACATGACCATATATGGTCAACGGATATGTTAGTCACTTCTGTTGTGCAATAGCTTCAATATTGCACTGGTTGCATGTTCCTATCTGTAACAGTGCTTGAGATATAAAATTTATGCATATTTGATGAGGTCACATGACCATATGTGGTCATCGGATGTGTTAGTCACTTCTGTTGTGCAATAGCTTCAATATTGCACTGGTTGCTTGTTCCTATCTGTAAAAGTGCTTGAGTTATTACATTTATGCATATTTGATGAAGTTACATGACCATATATGGTCATCACATTAGTTAGTCATATCTCTTGTCACATGGCTCCGATATTGCATAGGTTGCATGTCTCTATCTGTGATTCTGCTTGAGATATTACAATTATGCATATTTAATGACGGCACATGACCATATACAGTCATCACATTAGTTACTCACATCTCATGTCCCATAGCTTCAATTTTGCACAGGTTGCATGTTTCTATCTGTAACAGTGCTTGAGATAATTCAATTATGCATATTTAATGATGTCACATGACCATATATGTTCATCACATTAGTTAGTCACATCTCTTGACCCATACCTCCGATATTGCACAGGTTGCATGTAACTAACTCTTGCAGTGCTTGATATATTACATTTATGCATATTCAATGAGGTCACATGACCATATATAGTCATCTTGTTTGTTAGTAAAATTTCATGTACCATCACTTCAATATTGCACTGGTTGCATGTTCCCGTCTGTAACTGTGCTTGAGTTATTACATTTATGCATATTTGATGAAGTCACATGACCATATATGGTCATCACATTAGTTAGTCACATCTCGTGTCTTATAGCTTCGATATTGCACAGGTTGCATGTCCCTATCTGTAACAGTGCTTGATATATTACATTTATGCATATTTAATGAGATCACATGACCATATATGGTCATCTTGTTTGTTAGTAGAATTTCATGTATCATCACTTCAATATTGCACTGGTTGCATGTTCCTATCTGTAACAGTGCTTGAGATATTGCAATTATGTCTATAAAATGAGGTCACGTGACCATATAAAAGAACAAAAAAATATGAAAAAACATTCTAAAATCTTCTTATAAAAAACGGCTTTTCGCCTGGACTTCCATATTTTGGAATTAAATACTATGTCATATGATCTTTCAAAGTTATTCAGGGTTAGTTGATTTGTCGAAAATTATGCAAATGAGATGCAAAACAAACTTTAAAAAAATTCTAAAAAAAAAAGTCACGTGACCGCTAAAGTTTTTTTTGATGAAATTTGTAGCCCTTGTCGCACTGCTACTATCATAAAAAAATTGGAGCACTCAGACCCTCAGAAAGGTGCGCAATTCGGCATTGAAAATTTCGCCTTTAATCCAAGATGGCGGCCTGGTCATGTGACCTATGTGTCAGAACTTTGGATATGCACCAGATCTCATACAGCTTTACCATTGTGGCAAGTATGGAACTGATCGGTCCAACGGTGTTGACATAAAGCGTGACCAAAAATTTAGGCGGAAGAATAATAATAATAAATATAGCTGCGTTGCAGCAATGTCGGGTTTCGAGCCCACTGACTTATTAGCAGCGTTCCAAAATCAGCATCATTGACAATAATATATTAAAGGAAATTGCATGGCCTTCATACTAAACATGTTGCATATTCCTGTCTGTAACAGTGCTTAATGTATTACAATCTTGCATATTTAATGATGTCCCATGACCATATATGGTCATCGGATGTTTTTGTCAGCTCTGTTGTGCAATAACTTCAATATTGCATTGGTTGCATTTTCCTATCTGTAACAGTGCTTGAGATATAACATTTATGCATATTTGATGAGGTCACATGACCATATGTGGTCATCACATTAGTTAGTCACATCTCTTGTTCCATAGATTCGATATTGCATAGGTTGCATGTTCCCGTCTGTAACAGTGCTTGAGTTATTACATTTATGCATATTTAATGATGTCACATGATCGTGTATGGGCATCAGATGTGTTAGTCACATATCTTGTCTCATAGCTTCGATATTGCACAGGTTGTGTGTTTCTATCTGTTACTGTGTTTCAAATATAACATTTATGCATATTTGATGAGGTCACATGACCATATATGGTCATCACATTAGTTAGTCACATCTCTTGTCCCATAGCTTCGATATTGCACAGGTTGCATGTTCCCGTCTGTAACAGTGCTTGAGTTATTTCATTTATGCATATTTAATGATGTCACATGACCGTGTATGGGCATCAGATGTGTTAGTCACATATCTTGTCTCATAGCTTTGATATTGCACAGGTTGTGTGTTTCTATCTGTTACTGTGTTTCAAATATAACATTTATGCATATTTGATGAGGTCACATGACCATATATGGTCATCAGATGTGTTAGTCACTTCTGTTGTGCAATAGCTTCAATATTGCACTGGTTGCATGTTCCTATCTGTAACAGTGCTTGAGTTATTACATTTATGCATATTTGATGAAGTCACATGACCATATATGGTCATCACATTAGTTAGTCACATCTCGTGTCTTATAGCTTCGATATTGCACAGGTTGCATGTCCCTATCTGTAACAGTGCTTGATATATTACATTCATGCATATTTAATGAGATCACATGACCATATATGGTCATCTTGTTTGTTAGTAGAATTTCATGTACCATCACTTCAAAATTGCACTGGTTGCATGTTCCTATCTGTAACAGTGATTGAGATATTGCAATTATGTCTATAAAATGAGGTCACGTGACCATATAAAAGAACAAAAAAATATGAAAAAACATTCTAAAATCTTCTTATAAAAAACGGCTTATCGCCTGGACTCGATATTTTGGAATTAAATACTATGTCATATGATCTTTCAAAGTTATTCAGGGTTAGTTGATTTGTCGAAAATTATGCAAATGAGATGCAAAACAAAATTTAAAAAAATTCTAAAAAAAAAAGTCACGTGACCGCTAAAGTTTTTTTTGATGAGATTTGTAGCCCTTGTTGCACTGCTACTATCATAAAAAAATTGGAGCACTCAGACCCTCAGAAAGGTGCGCAATTCGGCATTGAAAATTTCGCATTTAATCCAAGATGGCGGCCTGGTCATGTGACCTATGTGTCTGAACTTAGGATATGCACCAGATCTCATACAGCTTTACAATTGTGGCAAGTATGAAACTGATTGGTCCAACGGTGTTGACATAAAGCGTGTCCAAAAATTTAGGCGGAAGAATAATAATAATAATAATAATAATAATAATAATAAACGGAACAATTACAAAAGGGTTTCGACCAAATGGGCTCGAAACCCTAATAATAATAATAATAATAAACGGAACAATTACAAAAGGGTTTCGACCAAATGGGCTCGAAACCCTAATAAATATAGCTGCAGAGCAGCTATTAACGGCTTTCAAGAAAAAAGGGCCATAACACCATTAAATTTGGAAAAAAAAGTTTGAAGATTTGATTTGTGCAATGTATATACGTGTAGGTTACACGACGTTCTGACTCAATGCCTTCATTATAGCGCTATTTCCATGTCTCTAACCTCAAAAGTGCTCGATATATTATATATATGCATAACTAATGAGTTCTATGGCCATATATGGTCAACGGATATGTTGGCCAATTCTCTTTTCCATTGCCTTCAATATAGCGTTGATACCCTGTCTGTACATGCAATACTGCTTGAAATATTAGAGACATGCATATTTAATGAGATCTATGACCATATATGGTCAACAGATATGTTGGCCAATTTTCTTTTCTATTTCCTTCAATATAGTGTTTGTTCCATGTTTGTACATGGAATAGCGCTCGAGATATTGGAGACATGCATATTTAATGAGTTCTATGACCATATATGGTCAACGGATATGTTGGCCAATTCTCTTTTCTATTTCCTTCAATATAGTGTTTGTTCCATGTTTGTACATGGAATAGTGCTTCAGATATTAGAGACATGCATATTAAATGAGTTCTATGACCATATATGGTCAACGGATATGTTGGCCAATTTTCTTTCCCAGTTCCTTCAATATAGCATTGGTACCATGTTTATACATGCAACAGTGCTTGAGATATTGGAGACATGCATATTTAATGAGTTATATGACCATATATGGTCAACGAATATGTTGGCCAATTCTCTTTGCTATTGCCTTCAATATAGTGTTAGTTCCATGTTTGTACATGAAATAGCGCTTGAGATATTAGAGACATGCATATTAAATGAGTTCTATGACCATATATGGTCAACGGATATGTTGGCCAATTTTCTTTCTCAGTTCCTTCAATATAGCATTGGTACCATGTTTATACATGCAATAGTGCTTGAGATATTGGAGACATGCATATTTAATGAGTTATATGACCATATATGGTCATGGAACATGTTGACAATTTCTCTTGTCCAAAGCCTTCAATATAGCTATTGTTCCATGTCTGCATGTGCAATAGTGCCTGAGATATTATAGATATGCATATTTAATGAGGTATATGACCTTATATGGTCAACGAATATGTTGGCTCATTCTCTTGACCATTACCTTCAGTATAGCCTTAGTTTCACGTTTGTACATGCAATAGTGCTTGAGATATAAGAGACATGCATATTTAATGAGTTCTATGACCATATATGGTCAACGAATATTTTGGCCAATTCTCTTGTCCGTTGCCTTTAATATACCGTTAGTTCCATGTTGGTACATGCAATAGTTTTTGAAATACAAGAGACATGCATATTTAATGAGTTTCAAGATGGCGGCCGAACCACGTGACTAATCGAAAATCTGTTTCAGTCACTTTTAATGGCATGACATGTAGAAGGTATATACAAATTTTCAGGCAAAACGGTCCAGCCGTTTCAGAGAAGAAGTCGTTTGAAGTTGGCGGAAGAATAATAATAATAATAATAATAATAATAATAATAAATATAGCTGCAGAGCAGCTATTAACGGCTTTCAAGTAAACGCCATACATAACATCATTGAATTTGAAAAAAAAACGTTTGAAGATTTGATTTGTGCAATGTATATACGTGTAGGTTACACAATGTAATGCCTTCATTATAGCACTATTTCCATATCTCTAACTTCAATAGTGCTCGAGATATTATATATATGCATATTTAATGAGTTCCATGACCATGTATGGTCAACCGATATGTTGGGCAATTCTCTTTTCTATTGCCTTCAATATACCGTTAGTTTCATGTTTGTACATGCAATAGTGCTTGAGATATTGGAGACATGCATATTTAATGAATTATATGACCATATATGGTCATTGGATATGTTGACAATTTCTCTTGTCCAAAGCCTTCTATATAACAATGGTTCCATGTCTGTATGTGCAATAGTGCTTGAAATATTAGAGACATACATATTTAATGAGTTCTATGACCATATATGGTCAACGGATATGTTGGCCAATTCTCTTTGCTATTGCCTTCAATATAGCATTGGTGCCATGTTTATACATGCAATAGTGCTTGAGATATTGGAGACATGCATATTTAATGAGTTATATGACCATATATGGCCATTGAACATGTTGACAATTTCTCTTGTCCAAAGCCTTCAATATAGCAATGGTTCCATGTCTGTATGTGCAATAGTGCCTGAGATATTATAGATATGCATATTTAATGAGGTATATGACCTTATATGGTCAACGAATATGTTGGCTCATCCTCTTGACCATTACCTTCAATATAGCGTTAGTTTCACGTTTGTACATGCAATATTGCTTGAGATATAAGAGACATGCATATTTAATGAGTTCTATGACCATATATGGTCAACGAATATTTTGGCCAATTCTCTTGTCCGTTGCCTTCAATATACCGTTAGTTCCATGTTTGTACATGCAATAGTTTTTGAGATACAAGAGACATGCATATTTAATGAGTTCCAAGATGGCGGCCGAACCACGTGACTAATCGAAAATCTGTTTCAGTCACTTTTAATGGCATGACATGTAGAAGGTATATACAAATTTCCAGGCAAAACGGAGCAGCCGTTTCAGAGAAGAAGTCGTTTGAAGTTGGCGGAAGAATAATAATAATAATAATAAACATAACAAAAACAATAGGCTTTCAAGCCTGAAGGGACTTGAAAGCCTAATAATAATAATAATAAACTTAACAAAAACAATAGGCTTTCAAGCCTGAAGGGACTTGAAAGCCTAATAATAATAATAATAAATATAGCTGCGTTGCAGCAATGTCGGGTTTCGAGCCCACTGCCTTATTAGCAGCGTTCCAAAATCAGCATCATTGACAATAATATATTAAAGGAAATTGCATGGCCTTCATACTAAACATGTTACATGTTCCTGTCTGTAACAGTGCTTAAGGTATTACAATCTTGCATATTTAATGTCACATGACCATATATGGTCATTACATTAGTTAGTCACATCTCTTGTTCCATAGATTCGATATTGCACAGGTTGCATGTTCCCGTCTGTAACAGTGCTTGAGTTACTACATTTATGAATATTTAATGATGTCACATGACCGTGTATGGTCATCAGATGTGTTAGCCATCTCTCTTGTGCAAGACCTTCAATATTGCACTAGTTGCATGTTCCTGTCTGTAACAGTGCTTGAGTTATTATATTTATGCATATTTGATGAGGTCACATGACCATATACGGTCATCGGATATGTTAGTTACCTCTGTTGTGCAATAACTTCAATATTGCACTGGTTGCATGTTCCTATCTGTAACAGTGCTTGAGTAATTACATTTATGCATATTTGATGAAGTTACATGACCATATATGGTCATCACATTAGTTAGTCACATCTCTTGTCTCATAGCTTCGATATTACATAGGTTGCATGTCTGTATCTGTGATTCTGCTTGAGATATTACAATTATGCATATGTGATGACGTCACATGACCATATACGGTCATCACATTAGTTACTCACATCTCATGTCCCATAGCTTCGATTTTGCACAGGTTGCATGTTCATGTCTGTAACAGTGCTTGAGTTATTACATGTATGCATATTTGATTAAGTTACATGACCATATATGGTCATCACATTAGTTAGTCACATCTCTTGTCTCATAGATTCGATATTGCACAGATTGCATGTTTCTATCTGTAACAGTGCTTGAAATAAATCAATTATGCATATTTAATGAAGTCACATGACCATATATGGTCATCACATTAGTTAGTCACATCTCTTGACCCATAGCTTCGATAGTGCACAGGTTGCATGTCCCTAACTCTTACAGTGCTTGATATATTACATTTATGCATATTCAATGAGGTCACATGACCATATATGGTCATCTTGTTTGTTAGTAAAATTTCATGTACCATCACTTCAATATTGCACTGGTTGCATGTTCCTGTCTGTAACTGTGCTTGAGTTATTACATTTATGTATATTTGATGAAGTCACATGACCATATATGGTCATCACATTAGTTAGTCACATCTCGTGTCTTATAGCTTCGATATTGCACAGGTTGCATGTCCCTATCTGTAACAGTGCTTGATATATTACATTTATGCATATTTAATGAGATCACATGACCATATATGGTCATCTTGTATGTTAGTAGAATTTCATGTACCATCACTTCAATATTGCACTGGTTGCATGTTCCTATCTGTAACAGTGCTTGAGATATTGCAATTATGTCTATAAAATGAGGTCACGTGACCATATAAAAGAACAAAAAAATATGAAAAAACATTCTAAAATCTTCTTCTAAAAAACGGCTTATCGCCTGTACTTCATATTTTGGAATTAAATACTATGTCATATGATCTTTCAAAGTTATTCAGGGTTAGTTGATTTGTCGAAAATTATGCAAATGAGATGCAAAACAAAATTTAAAAAATTTCTAAAAAAAAAAGTCACGTGACCGCTAAAGTTTTTTTTTATGAGATTTGTAGCCCTTGTCGCATTGCTACTATCATAAAAAAATTGGAGCACTCAGACCCTCAGAAAGGTGCGCAATTCGGCATTGAAAATTTCGCCTTTAATCCAAGATGGCGGCCTGGTCATGTGACCTATGTGTCTGAACTTAGGATATGCACCAGATCTCATACAGCTTTACCATTGTGGCAAGTATGGAACTGATCGGTCCAACGGTGTTGACATAAAGTGTGACCAAAAATTTAGGCGGAAGAATAATAATAATAATAATAATAAATATAGCTGCGTTGCAGCAATGTCGGGTTTCGAGCCCACTGACTTATTCGCAGCATTCCAAAATCAGCATCATTGACAATAATATATTAATGGAAATTGCATGGCCTTCATACTAAACATGTTGCATGTTCCTGTCTGTAACAGTGCTTAAGGTATTACAATCTTGCATATTTAATGAGGTCACATGATCATATATAGTCATCACATTAGTTAGTCACATCTCTTGACCCATTGCTTCGATATTGCACAGGTTGTGTGTTTCTATCTGTTACTGTGTTTCAAATATAACATTTATGCATATTTGATGAGGTCACATGACCATATATGGTCATCACATTAGTTAGTCACATCTCTTGTCCCATAGCTTCGATATTGCACAGGTTGCATGTTCCCGTCTGTAACAGTGCTTGATATATTACATTTATGCATATTCAATGATGTCCCATGACCATATATGGTCATTGGATGTTTTTGTCAGCTCTGTTGTGCAATAGCTTTAATATTGCACTGGTTGCATGTTCCTATCTGTAACAGTGCTTGAGATATAACATTTATGCATATTTGATGAGGTCACATGACCATATATGGTCATCGGATGTGTTAGTCACATCTGTTGTGCAATAGCTTCAATATTGCACTGGTTGCATGTTCCTATCTGTAACAGTGCTTGAGTTATTACATTTATGCATATTTGATGAAGTTACATGACCATATATGGTCATCACATTAGTTAGTCATATCTCTTGTCACATAGCTTCGATATTGCATAGGTTGCATGTCTCTATCTGTGATTCTGCTTGAGATATTACAATTATGCATATTTAATGACGGCACATGACCATATACGGTCATCACATTAGTTACTCACATCTCATATCCCATAGCTTCGATTTTGCACAGGTTGCATGTTTCTATCTGTAACAGTGCTTGAGATAATTCAATTATGCATATTTAATGAAGTCACATGACCATATATGGTCATCACATTAGTTAGTCACATCTCTTGACCCATACCTCCGATATTGCACAGGTTGCATGTAACTAACTCTTGCAGTGCTTGATATATTACATTTATGCATATTCAATGAGGTCACATGACCATATATAGTCATCTTGTTTGTTAGTAAAATTTCATGTACCATCACTTCAATATTGCACTGGTTGCATGTTCCCATCTGTAACTGTGCTTGAGTTATTACATTTATGCATATTTGATGAAGTCACATGACCATATATGGTCATCACATTAGTTAGTCACATCTCGTGTCTTATAGCTTCGATATTGCACAGGTTGCATGTCCCTATCTGTAACAGTGCTTGATATATTACATTTATGCATATTTAATGAGATCACATGACCATATATGGTCATCTTGTTTGTTAGTAGAATTTCATGTACCATCACTTCAATATTGCACTGGTTGCATGTTCCTATCTGTAACAGTGCTTGAGATATTGCAATTATGTCTAAAAAATGAGGTCACGTGACCATGTAAAAGAACAAAAAAATATGGAAAAACATTGTAAAATCTTCTTATAAAAAACGGCTTATCGCCTGGACTCAATATTTTGGAATTAAATACTATGTCATATGATCTTTCAAAGTTATTCAGGGTTAGTTGATTTGTCGAAAATTATGCAAATGAGATGCAAAACAAAATTTAAAAAAATTCTAAAAAAAAAAGTCACGTGACCGCTAAAGTTTTTTTTGATGATATTTGTAGCGCTTGTCGCACTGCTACTATCATAAAAAAATTGGAGCACTCAGACCCTCAGAAAGGTGCGCAATTCGGCATTGAAAATTTCGCCTTTAATCCAAGATGGCGGCCTGGTCATGTAACCTACGTGTCTGAACTTAGGATATGCACCAGATCTCATATAGCTTTACCATTGTGGCAAGTATTGAATTGATCGGTCCAACGGCGTTGACATAAAGCGTGACCAAAAATTTAGGCGGAAGAATAATAATAATAATAATAATAATAATAATAATAATAAACGGAACAATTACAAAAGGGTTTCGACCAAATGGGCTCGAAACCCTAATAAATATAGCTGCGTTGCAGCAATGTCGGGTTTCGAGCCCACTGACTTATTAGCAGCGTTCCAAAATCAGCAACACTGACAATAATATATTAAAGGAATTGCATGGTATTCATACTAAACATGTTACATGTTCCTGTCTGTAACAGTGTTTAAGGTATTACAGTCTTGCATATTTAATGATGTCCCATGACCATATATGGTCATCGGATGTTTTTGTCAGCTCTGTTGTGCAATAACTTCAATATTGCATTGGTTGCATGTTCCTATCTGTAACAGTGCTTGAGATATAACATTTACGCATATTTGACGAGGTCACATGACCATATATGGTCATCACATTAGTTAGTCACATCTCTTGTTCCATAGATTCAATATTGCACAGGTTGCATGTTCCCGTCTGTAACAGTGCTTGAGTTATTACATTTATGCATATTTAATGATGTCACATGACCGTGTATGGGCATCAGATATGTTAGTCATCTCTCTTGTGCAAGACTTTCAATATTGCACTAGTTGCATGTTCCTGTCTGTAACAGTGCTTGAGTTATTACATTTATGCATATTTGTTGAGGTCACATGACCATATATGGTCATCACATTAGTTATTCACATCTCTTGTCCCATAGTTTCGATATTGCACAGGTTGCATGTGACAGTGCTTGAGTTATTATATTTATGCATGTTTGATGAGGTCACATGACCATATATGGTCATCAGATATGGCTGTCATCTCTGTTGTGCAGTAACTTCAATATGGCATTGGTTGCATGTTCCTATCTGTAACAGTGCTGGAGTTATTACATTTATGCATATTTGATGAGGTCATATGACCATATATGGTCATCGGATATGTTAGTCACCTCTGTTGTGCAATAACTTCAATATTGCACTGGTTGTATGTTTCTATCTGTAACAGTGCTAGAGATGCATATTTGATGATGTCACATGACCATATATGGTCATCACATTAGTTAGTCACATCTCTTGTCTCATAGCTTCGATATTGCACAGGTTGCATGTTCCCGTCTGTTTACTGTGCTTGAGTTATTACATTTATGCATGTTCAATGAGATCACATGACCATATATGGTCATCTTGTTTGTTAGTAAAATTTCATGTACCATCACTACAATATTGCACTGGTTGCATGTTCCCGTCTGTAACTGTGCTTGAGTTATTACATTTATGCATATTTGTTGAAGTCACATGACCATATATGGTCATCACATTAGTTACTCACATCTCATGTCCCATAGCTTCGATTTTGCACAGGTTGCATGTTCATGTCTGTAACAGTGCTTGAGTTATTTCATGTATGCATATTTGATGAAGTTACATGACCATATATGGTCATCACATTAGTTAGTCAGATCTCTTGTCTCACAGCTTCGATATTGCACAGGTTGCATGTTTCTAACTGTAACAGTGCTTGAGATAATTCAATTATGCATATTTAATGAAGTCACATGACCATATATGGTCATCACATTAGTTAGTCACATCTCTTGACCCATACCTTCGATATTGCACAGGATGCATGTCCCTAACTCTTACAGTGCTTGATATATTACATTTAATCATATTCAATGAGGTCACATGACCATATATGGTCATCTTGTTTGTTAGTAAAATTTCATGTACCATCACTTCAATATTGCACTGGTTGCATGTTCCCGTCTGTAACTGTTCTTGAGTTATTACATTTATGCATATTTGATGAAGTCACATGATCATATATGGTCATCACATTAGTTAGTCACATCTCGTGTCTTATAGCTTCGATATTGCACAGGTTGCATGTCGCTATCTGTAACAGTGCTTGATATATTACATTTATGCATATTTAATGAGATCACATGACCATATATGGTCATCTTGTTTGTTAGTAGAATTTCATGTACCATCACTTCAATATTGCACTGGTTGCATGTTCCTATCTGTAACAGTGATTGAGATATTGCAATTATGTCTATAAAATGAGGTCACGTGACCATATAAAAGAACAAAAAAAATATGAAAAAACATTCTAAAATCTTCTTCTAAAAAACGGCTTATCGCCTGGACTTCATATTTTGGAATTAAATACTATGTCATATGATCTTTCAAAGTTATTCAGGGATACTTGATTAGTCGAAAATTATGCAAATGAGATGCAAAAGAAAATTAAAAAAATTCTAGAAAAAAATTAGTCACGTGACCGCTAAAGTTTTTTTTGATGAAATTTGTAGCCCTTGTCGCACTGCTACTATCATAAAAAAATTGGAGCACTCAGACCCTCAGAAAGGTGTGCAATTCGGCATTGAAAATTTCGCCTTTAATCCAAGATGGCGGCCTGGTCATGTGACCTATGTGTCTGAACTTAGGATATGCACCAGATCTCATACAGCTTTACCATTGTGGCAAGTATGGAACTGATCGGTCCAACGGTGTTGACATAAAGCGTGACCAAAAATTTAGGCGGAAGAATAATAATAATAATAATAATAAATATAGCTGCGTTGCAGCAATGTCGGGTTTCGAGCCCACTGACTTATTAGCAGCGTTCCAAAATCAGCATCATTGACAATAATATATTAAAGGAAATTGCATGGCCATCATACTAAACATGTTGCATGTTCCTGTCTGTAACAGTGCTTAAGGTATTACAATCTTGCATATTTAATGATGTCCCATGACCATATATGGTCATCGGATGTTTTTGTCAGCTCTGTTGTGCAATAACTTCAATATTGCATTGGTTGCATTTTCCTATCTGTAACAGTGCTTGAGATGTAACATTTATGCATATTTGATGAGGTCACATGACCATATGTGGTCATCACATTAGTTAGTCACATCTCTTGTTCCATAGATTCGATATTGCACAGGTTGCATGTTCCCGTCTGTAATAGTGCTTGAGTTATACATTTATGCTTATTTGATGAGGTCACATGACCATATATGGTCATCGGATATGTTAGTGACTTTTGTTGTGCAATAGCTTCAATATTGCACTGGTTGCATGTTCCTATTTGTAACAGTGCTTGAGATATAACATTTATGCATATTTGATGAGGTCACATGACCATATATGGTCACCGGATGTGTTAGTCACTTCTGTTGTGCAATAGCTTCAATATTGCACTGGTTGCATGTTCCTATCTGTAACAGTGCTTGAGTTATTACATTTATGCATATTTGATGAAATTACATGACCATATATGGTCATCACATTAGTTAGCCACATCTCTTGTCTCATAGCTTCGATATTGCATAGGTTGCATGTCTCTATCTGTGATTCTGCTTGAGATATTACAATTATGCATATTTAATGACGTCACATGACCATATACGGTCATCACATTAGTTACTCACATCTCATGTCCCACAGCTTCGATATTGCACAGGTTGCATGTTCATGTCTGTAACAGTGCTTGAGATAATTCAATTATGCATATTTAATGAAGTCACATGACCATATATGGTCATCACATTAGTTAGTCACATCTCTTTACCCATACCTTCGATATTGCACAGGTTGCATGTCCCTAACTCTTGCAGTGCTTGATATATTACATTTATGCATATTCAATGAGGTCACATGACCATATATGGTCATCTTGTTTGTTAGTAAAATTTCATGTACCATCCCTTTAATAATGCACTGGTTGCATGTTCCCGTCTGTAACTGTGCTTGAGTTATGACATTTATGCATATTTGATGAAGTCACATGACCATATATGGTCATCACATTAGTTAGTCACATCTCTTGACCCATAGCTTCGATAGTGCACAGGTTGCATGTCCCTAACTCTTACAGTGCTTGATATATTACATTTATGCATATTTAATGAGATCACATGACCATATATGGTCATCTTGTATGTTAGTAGAATTTCATGTACCATCACTTCAATATTGCACTGGTTGCATGTTCCTATCTGTAACAGTGCTTGAGATATTGCAATTATGTCTATAAAATGAGGTCACGTGACCATATAAAAGAACAAAAAAATATGAAAAAACATTCTAAAATCTTCTTATAAAAAACGGCTTTTCGCCTGGACTTCCATATTTTGGAATTAAATACTATGTCATATGATCTTTCAAAGTTATTCAGGGTTAGTCGATTTGTCGAAAATTATGCAAATGAGATGCAAAACAAAATTTAAAAAAATTCTAAAAAAAAAAGTCATGTGACCGCTAAAGTTTTTTTTGATGAGATTTGTAGCCCTTGTCGCACTGCTACTATCATAAAAAAATTGGAGCACTCAGACCCTCAGAAAGGTGCGCAATTCGGCATTGAAAATTTCGCCTTTAATCCAAGATGGCGGCCTGGTCATGTGACCTACGTGTCTGAACTTAGGATATGCACCAGATCTCATATAGCTTTACCATTGTGGCAAGTATTGAATTGATCGGTCCAACGGCGTTGACATAAAGCGTGACCAAAAATTTAGGCGGAAGAATAATAATAATAATAATAATAATAATAATAATAAACGGAACAATTACAAAAGGGTTTCGACCAAATGGGCTCGAAACCCTAAATATAGCTGCGTTGCAGCAATGTCGGGTTTCGAGCCCACTGACTTATTAGCTGCGTTCCAAAATCAGCATCATTGACAATAATATATTATAGGAAATTGCATGGCCTTCATACTAAACATGTTGCATGTTCCTGTCTGTAACAGTGCTTAAGGTATTTCAATCTTGCATATTTAATGATGTCCCATGACCATATATGGTCATCTGATGTTTTTGTCAGCTCTGTTGTGCAATAACTTCAATATTGCATTGGTTGCATTTTCCTATCTGTAACAGTGCTTGAGATATAACATTTATGCTTATTTGATGAGGTCACATGACCATATGTGGTCATCACATTAGTTAGTCACATCTCTTGTTCCATAGATTCGATATTGCACAGGTTGCATGTTCCCGTCTGTAACAGTGCTTGAGTTATTACATTTATGCATATTTAATGATGTCACATGACCGTGTATGGGCATCAGATGTGTTAGTCACATATCTTGTCTCATAGCTTCGATATTGCACAGGTTGTGTGTTTCTATCTGTTACTGTGTTTCAAATATAACATTTATGCATATTTGATGAGGTCACATGACCATATATGGTCATCACATTAGTTAGTCACATCTCTTGTTCCATAGATTCGATATTGCACAGGTTGCATGTTCCCGTCTGTAATAGTGCTTGAGTTATTACATTTATGCTTATTTGATGAGGTCACATGACCATATATGGTCATCGGATATGTTAGTGACTTCTGTTGTGCAATAGCTTCAATATTGCACTGGTTGCATGTTCCTATCGGTAACAGTGCTTGAGATATAACATTTATGCATATTTGATGAGGTCACATGACCATATATGGTCATCGGATGTGTTAGTCACTTCTGTTGTGCAATAGCTTCAATATTGCACTGTTTGCATGTTCCTATCTGTAACAGTGCTTGAGATATAACATTTATGCATATTTGATGAGGTCACATGACCATATATGGTCATTGGATGTGTTAGTGACTTCTGTTTTTCAATAGCTTCAATATTGCACTGGTTGCATGTTCCTATCTGTAACAGTGCTTGAGTTTCTACATTTATGCATATTTGATGAAGTTACATGACCATATATGGTCATCACATTAGTTAGTCACATCTCATGTCCCACAGCTTCGATTTTGCACAGGTTGCATGTTCATGTCTGTAACAGTGCTTGAGTTATTACATGTATGCATATTTGATTAAGTTACATGACCATATATGGTCATCACATTAGTTAGTCACATCTCTTGTCTCATAGCTTCGATATTGCACAGGTTGCATGTCTCTATCTGTAACAGTGCTTGAGATATTACAATTATGCATATTTAATGACGGCACATGACCATATACGGTCATCACATTAGTTACTCACATCTCATGTCCCACAGCTTCGATTTTGCACAGGTTGCATGTTCATGTCTGTAACAGTGCTTGAGATAATTCAATTATGCATATTTAATGAAGTCACATGACCATATATGGTCATCACATTAGTTAGTCATATCTCTTGACCCATACCTTCGATATTGCACAGGTTGCATGTCCCTAACTCTTGCAGTGCTTGATATATTACATTTATGCATATTCAATGAGGTCACATGACCATATATGGTCATCTTGTTTGTTAGTAAAATTTCATGTACCATCCCTTCAATATTGCACTGGTTGCATGTTCCCGTCTGTAACTGTGCTTGAGTTATTACATTTATGCATATTTGATGAAGTCACATGACCATATATGGTCATCACATTAGTTAGTCACATCTCGTGTCTTATAGCTTCGATATTGCACAGGTTGCATGTCCCTATCTGTAACAGTGCTGGATATATTACATTTATGCATATTTAATGAGATCACATGACCATATATGGTCATCTTGTTTGTTAGTAGAATTTCATGTACCATCACTTCAATATTGCACTGGTTGCATGTTCCTATCTGTAACAGTGCTTGAGATATTGCAATTATGTCCATAAAATGAGGTCACGTGACCATATAAAAGAACAAAAAAATATGAAAAAACATTCTAAAATCTTCTTATAAAAAACGGCTTTTCGCCTGGACTTCCATATTTTGGAATTAAATACTATGTCATATGATCTTTCAAAGTTATTCAGGGTTAGTTGATTTGTCGAAAATTATGCAAATGAGATGCAAAACAAAATTTAAAAAAATTCTAATAAAAAAAGTCACGTGACCGCTAAAGTTTTTTTTGATGAAATTTGTAGCTCTTGTCGCACTGCTACTATCATAAAAAAATTGGAGCACTCAGACCCTCAGAAAGGTGCGCAATTCGGCATTGAAAATTTCGCCTTTAATCCAAGATGGCGGCCTGGTCATGTGACCTATGTGTCTGAACTTAGGATATGCACCAGATCTCATACAGCTTTACCATTGTGGCAAGTATGGAACTGATCGGTCCAACGGTGTTGACATAAAGCGTGACCAAAAATTTAGGCGGAAGAATAATAATAATAATAATAATAATAATAATAATAATAAACGGAACAATTACAATAGGGTTTCGACCAAATGGGCTCGAAACCCTAATAATAATAATAATAATAATAAACGGAACAATTACAATAGGGTTTCGACCAAATGGGCTCGAAACCCTAATAAATATAGCTGCGTTGCAGCAATGTCGGGTTTCGAGCCCACTGACTTATTAGCAGCGTTCCAAAATCAGCATCATTGACAATAATATATTAAAGGAAATTGCATGGCCTTCATACTAAACATGTTGCATGTTCCTGTCTGTAACAGTGCTTAAGGTATTACAATCTTGCATATTTAATGATGTCCCATGACTATATATGGTCATCAGATGTTTTTGTCAGCTCTGTTGTGCAATAACTTCAATATTGCATTGGTTGCATTTTCCTATCTGTAACAGTGCTTGAGATGTAACATTTATGCATATTTGATGAGGTCACATGACCATATGTGGTCATCACATTAGTTAGTCACATCTCTTGTTCCATAGATTCGATATTGCACAGGTTGCATGTTCCCGTCTGTAATAGTGCTTGAGTTATTACATTTATGCTTATTTGATGAGGTCACATGACCATATATGGTCAACGGATATGTTAGTCACTTCTGTTGTGCAATAGCTTCAATATTGCACTGGTTGCATGTTCCTATCTGTAACAGTGCTTGAGATGTAACATTTATGCATATTTGATGAGGTCACATGACCATATATGGTCATCGGATGTGTTAGTCACTTCTGTTGTGCAATAGCTTCAATATTGCACTGGTTGCATGTTCCTATCTGTAACAGTGCTTGAGTTATTACATTTATGCATATTTGATGAAGTTACATGACCATATATGGTCATCACATTAGTTAGTCATATCTCTTTTCACATAGCTTCGATATTGCATAGGTTGCATGTCTCTATCTGTGATTCTGCTTGAGATATTACAATTATGCATATTTAATGACGGCACATGACCATATACGGTCATCACATTAGTTACTCACATCTCATGTCCCATAGCTTCGATTTTGCACAGGTTGCATGTTTCTATCTGTAACAGTGCTTGAGATAATTCAATTATGCATATTTAATGAAGTCACATGACCATATATGGTCATCACATTAGTTAGTCACATCTCTTGACCCATACCTCCGATATTGCACAGGTTGCATGTAACTAACTCTTGCAGTGCTTGATATATTACATTTATGCATATTCAAGGAGGTCACATGACCATATATAGTCATCTTGTTTGTTAGTAAAATTTCATGTACCATCACTTCAATATTGCACTGGTTGCATGTTCCCGTCTGTAACTGCTTGAGTTATTACATTTATGCATATTTAATGATGTCACATGACCGTGTATGGGCATCAGATGTGTTAGTCACATATCTTGTCTCATAGCTTCGATATTGCAAAGGTTGTGTGTTTCTATCTGTTACTGTGTTTCAAATATAACATTTATGCATATTTGATGAGGTCACATGACCATATATGGTCATCACATTAGTTAGTCACATCTCTTGTTCCATAGATTCGATATTGCACAGGTTGCATGTTCCCGTCTGTAATAGTGCTTGAGTTATTACATTTATGCTTATTTGATGAGGACACATGACCATATATGGTCATCGGATATGTTAGTGACTTCTGTTGTGCAATAGCTTCAATATTGCACTGGTTGCATGTTCCTATCTGTAACAGTTCTTGAGATATAACATTTATGCATATTTGATGAGGTCACATGACCATATATGGTCATCACATTAGTTAGCCACATCTCTTGTCTCATAGCTTCGATATTGCATAGGTTGCATGTCTCTATCTGTGATTCTGCTTGAGATATTACAATTATGCATATTTAATAACGTCACATGACCATATACGATAATCACATTAGTTATTCACATCTCATGTCCCACAGCTTCGATTTTGCACAGGTTGCATGTTCATGTCTGTAACAGTGCTTGAGATAATTCAATTATGCATATTTAATGAAGTCACATGACCATATATGGTCATCACATTAGTTAGTCACATCTCTTGACCCATACCTTCGATATTGCACAGGTTGCATGTCCCTAACTCTTGCAGTGCTTGATATATTACATTTATGCATATTCAATGAGGTCACATGACCATATATGGTCATCTTGTTTGTTAGTAAAATTTCATGTACCATCACTTCAATATTGCACTGGTTGCATGTTCCCGTCTGTAACTGTGCTTGAGTTATTACATTTATACATATTTGATGAAGTCACATGACCATATATGGTCATCACATTAGTTAGTAACATTTCGTGTCTTATAGCTTCGATGTTGCACAGGTTGCATGTCCCTATCTGTAACAGTGCTTGATATATTACATTTATGCATATTTAATGAGATCACATGACCATATATGGTCATCTTGTTTGTTAGTAGAATTTCATGTACCATCACTTCAAAATTGCACTGGTTGCATGTTCCTATCTGTAACAGTGCTTGAGATATTGCAATTATGTCTATAAAATGAGGTCATGTGACCATATAAAAGAACAAAAAAATATGAAAAAACATTCTAAAATCTTCTTATAAAAAACGGCTTATCGCCTGGACTCGATATTTTGGAATTAAATACTATGTCATATGATCTTTCAAAGTTATTCAGGGTTCGTTGATTTGTCGAAAATTATGCAAATGAGATGCAAAACAAAATTTAAAAAAATTCTAAAAAAAAAAGTCACGTGACCGCTAAAGGTTTTTTTGATGAGATTTGTAGCCCTTGTCGCACTGCTACTATCATAAAAAAATTGGAGCACTCAGACCCTCAGAAAGGTGCGCAATTCGGCATTGAAAATTTCGCCTTTAATCCAAGATGGCGGCCTGGTCATGTGACCTACGTGTCTGAACTTAGGATATGCACCAGATCTCATATAGCTTTACCATTGTGGCAAGTATTGAATTGATCGGTCCAACGGCGTTGACATAAAGCGTGACCAAAAATTTAGGCGGAAGAATAATAATAATAATAATAATAATAATAATAATAATAATAATAATAATAATAAACGGAACAATTACAAAAGGGTTTCGACCAAATGGGCTCGAAACCCTAATAAACGGAACAATTACAAAAGGGTTTCGACCAAATGGGCTCGAAACCCTAAATATAGCTGCATAGCAGCAATCACCGGTTTTCAACACCATGGCACATGGCCAAGTCACATGCAATGCATGGCCATGAATGGCTGTTTGCAATAGCCCTGAAAATTAACGTTGGTTCCATGTTTGTTTATGTGACAGTGTCCGAGATATTATAGCCATGCATATTAAATGAGTTGCATGACCATATATAGTCATCGGGTATGTTTGTCAATTCTCTTGTCCAATGTCTTCAATATAGCATTGGTTCAATGTTCCTACTTGCAACAGTGCCTAAGATATTAGAGACTTGCACATTTAATGAGTTCTATGACCATATATGGTCATTTAAAATGTTGGTCAATTCTTTTGTCCAATGCTTCAGTATAGGTTTGGGTACATGTCTCTATCTTTAAAAGTGCTCGAAATATTATGGATATGCACATTTAATGAGTTCTATGACCATATATGGTAATCGAATATGTTGGTCAATCCTTTTGTTCAATGTCTTCAATATAGCATTGGTTCCATGTTTGTGCTTGCAATAGTGCTCGAGATATTAGAGACATGCATATTTAATGAGTTCTATGACCATATATGGTAATCGAATATGTTGGTCAATCCTTTTGTCCAATGTCTTCAATATAGTATTGGTTCCATGTTTGTGCTTACAATAGTACTCGAGATATTAGAGACATGCATATTTAATGAGTTGTATGACCATATATGGTCATCGACTGTGTTGGTCAATTATCTTGTCCAAAGTCTTCAATATAGGTTTGGGTACATGTTTCTATCTTTAAAAGTGTTCGAGATATATGGATATGCATATTTAATCAGTTCTATGACCATATATGGTCATCGAATATGTTGGTCAATTCTCTCGTCCTATGTCTTCAATATAGCGTTGATTCCATGTTTGAACTTGCAATAATGCCCGAGATATTAGAGACACGCATATTTAATGAGTTATATGACCATATATGGTCATACACTATGTTGATCAATTCTTTTGTTCAATGTCTTCAATATAGCATTGGTTCCATGTTTATACTTGCAATAGTGCCTGAGATATTAAAGACATGCATATTTAATGAGTTACATGACCATATATGGTCATCCAATATCTTGGTCAATTATCTTGTCCAATGTCTTCAATATAGCGTTAGTTCCATGTTTGTACTTGCAATAGTGCCTGAGATATTAGAGACATGCATATTTAATGAGTTGCATGACCATATATGGTCATCCAATATTTTGGTCAATTCTCTTGTCCAATGTCTTCAATATAGCGTTAGTTCCATGTTTGTATGTGCAATAGTTCTCAATATATGTCAATTCAATGTGTATCGTATATGGGCCCTCCCCCCTTTCCCATAATGCAACATTGCTGACAAATTATAAAATGTAAAAAATATTCATAAATCAACTGCTCCAAAACTACTGGTCGCACTTTCATGATTCTTTGATTAATCTGTAGTATGTATGATGTTCTTCAAAATTATGGCGTGGAATTTTGATACGATCAAAATTATGCAAATGAGATGCAAAACAATATTTCAGAAAATTCTAAAAAAAAAAGTCACATGATCGTTCAACTTTTTTTTCATGAAATACGTAGCTCTAGGGCCAATGCTTCTTTTAAGCGAAAGTTTGAGACTCCTAGACCCTCAGAAAGGTGTTTAAATGAGCATGCCATTTTTTGCCTAAAATTCAAAATGGCCGCCGTACCACGTGACCAATGTGCGTCATCTTAGGATATGCACTAGATCTCATCAAACTTAACAAACATGTGAAAAAAATTTCCAGATATGTGCAACGGTGTTCGAATGGCGCTTAGCGAAAAATCTGGCGGAATAATAATAATAATAATAAATATAGCTGCATAGCAGCAATGACCGGTTTTCAAGACCATGGCACATGGCCAAGTCACATGCAATGCATGGCCATGTATGACTGTTTGCAATAGCCCTGAAAATTAACGTTGGTTCCATGTTTGTATATGTGACAGTGTCTGAGATATTATAGCCATGCATATTTAATGATTTCCATGACCATATATAGTCATCAGGTATGTTTGTCAATTCTCTTGTTCAATGTCTTCAATGTAGCACTGGTTCCATGTTCCTACTTGCAACAGTGCCTAAGATATCAGAGACATGCATATTTAATACCATATATGGTCATCTACTATGTTGCTCAATTTTCTTGTCCAATGTCTTCAATATAGTGTTGGTTGCATGTCTATACTTGCAATAGTGTCCGAGATTTTAGGGACAAGCATATTTAATGATTTCTATGACCATATATGGTCATTGATTGTGTTGGTCAATTCTCTTGTTCAATATCTACAATATAGTGTTGGTACTATGTTTGTACTTGCAATAGTGCATGAGATATTAGGGACTTGCATATTTAATGAGTTCTATGACCATATATGGTCATTTTATATGTTGGTCATTTTTTTTGTCCAATGCCTTCAATATAGGTTTGGGTACATGTTTATATCTTTAAAAGTGATCGAGATATTATGGATATGCATATTTAATGAGTTCTATGACCTTATATGGTCATTGAATATGTTGGTCAATTCTCTCGTCCTATGTCTTCAATATAGCGTTGGTTCCATGTTTGTACTTGCAATAATGCCTGAGATATTAGAGACACGCATATTTAATGAGTTCTATGACCATATATGGTCATCAACTATGTTGATCAATTCTTTTGTTCAATGTCTTCAATATAGCATTGGTTCCATGTTTGTACTTGCAATAGTGCCTGAGATATGAAAGACATGAATATTTAATGAGTTATATGACCATATATGGTCATCCAATGTTTTGGTACATTTTCTTGTCCAATGTCTTCAATACAACGTTAGTTCCATGTTTGTACTTGCAATAGTGCCTGAGATATTAGAGACATGCATATTTAATGAGTTGCATGACCATATATGGTCATCCAATATTTTGGTCAATTCTCTTGTCCAATGTCTTCAATAAAGCGTTGGTTCCATGTTTGTATATGCAATAGTTCTCCATATATGGCAATACAATGTGTATCGTATTAAGGGCCCTCCCCCCTTTCCCATAATGCATCATTGCTCACTATTTTATATAAAATGTGAAAAATATTCATAAATCAACTCCTCCAAAACTGTTGGTCGCACTTTCATGATTCTTTGATTAATCGGTAGTATGTATGATGTTCTTCAAAATTATGGCGTGGAATTTTGATACGATCAAAATTATGCAAATGAGATGCAAAACAATATTTCAGAAAATTCTAGAAAAAAAAGTCACATGACCGTTCAACTTTTTTTTCATGAAATACGTAGCTCTAGGGCCAATGCTTATTTTAAGCGAAAGTTTGAGACTCCTAGACCCTCAGAAAGGTGTTTAAATGAGCATGCCATATTTCGTCTTAAATTCAAAATGGCCGCCGTACCACGTGACCAACATGCGTCATCTTAGGATATGCACTAGATCTCATCAACCTTTACAAACATATGAAAAATTTTTCCAGATATGTGCAACGGTGTCGAAATGGCGCTTAGCGAAAAAATCTGGCGGAATAATAAAAAACATAACGATTACAATAGGTTTCCAAGACATGTGTCTTGAAAACCTAATAAATATAGCTGCATAGCAGCAATGACCGGTTTTCAAGACCATGGCACATGGCCAAGTCACATGCAATGCATGGCCAGGTATGACTGTTTGCAATAGCCCCCAAAATTAACGTTGGTCCTATGTTTGTATATGTAATAGTGTCCAAGATATTATTGCCATGCATATGTAATGAGTTATATGACCATTTATAGTCATCAGGTATGTTTGTCAATTCTCTTGTCCAATGACTTCAATATAGCATTGGTTCCATGTTCCTACCTGCAACAGTGCCTAAGATATTAGAAGCATGCATATTTAATGAGTTCTATGACCATATATGGTCATACACTATGTTGATCAATTCTTTTGTTCAATGTCTTCAGTATAGGTTTGGGTACATGTCCCTATCTTTAAAAGTGCACGAGATATTATGGATATGCATACTTAATGAGTTCTATGACCATATATGGTAATCGAATATGTTGGTCAATCCTTTTGTCCAATGCCTTCAATATAGTATTGGTTCCATGTTTGTACTTACAATAGTACTCGAGATATTAGAGACATGCATATTTAATGAGTTGTATGACCATATATGGTCATCGACTGTGTTGGTCAATTATCTTGTCCAATGTCTTCAATATAGGTTTGGGTACATGTTTCTATCTTTAAAAGTGTTCAAGATATATGGATATGCATTTTTAATCAGTTCTATGACCATATATGGTCATCGAATATGTTGGTCAATTCTCTCGTCCTATGTCTTCAATATAGCATTGATTCCATGTTTGAACTTGCAATAATGCCTGAGATATTAGAGACACGCATATTTAATGAGTTATATGACCATATATGGTCATACACTATGTTGATCAATTCTTTTGTTCAATGTCTTCAATATAGCATTGGTTCCATGTTTATACTTGCAATAGTGCCTGAGATATTAAAGATATGCATATTTAATGAGTTGCATGACCATTTATGGTCATCCAATATTTTGGTCAATTCCCTTGTCCAATGTCTTCAATATAGCGTTAGTTCCATGTTTGTATATGCAATAGTTCTCAATATATGTCAATTCAATGTGTATCGTATATGGGCCCTCCCCCCTTTCCCATAATGCAACATTCTTGACTATTTTATATAAAATGTGAAAAATATTCATAAATCAACTGCTCCAAAACTACTGGTCGCACTTTCATGATTCTTTGATTAATCTGTAGTATGTATGATGTTCTTCAAAATTATGGCGTGGAATTTTGATACGATCAAAATTATGCAAATGAGATGCAAAACAATATTTTAGAAAATTCTAGAAAAAAAAGTCACATGACCGTTCAACTTTTTTTTCATGAAATACGTAGCTCTAGGGCCAATGCTTCTTTTAAGCGAAAGTTTGAGACTCCTAGACCCTCAGAAAGGTGTTTAAATGAGCATACCATTTTTCGCCTTAAATTCAAAATGGCCGCCGTACCACGTGACCAATATGCATCATCTTAGGATATGCACTAGATCTCATCATACTTAACAAACATGTGAAAATTTTTTCCAGATATGTGCAACGGTGTTCGAATGGCACTTAGCGAAAAAATCTGGCGGAATAATAATAATAATAAAAAACATAACGATTACAATAGGTTTCCAAGACATGTGTCTTGAAAACCTAATAATAAAAAACATAACAATTACAAAAGGTTTCCAAGACATGTGTCTTGAAAACCTAATAATAATAATAATAATAAACGGAACAATTACAAAAGGGTTTCGACCAAATGGGCTCGAAACCCTAAATATAGCTGCGCTGCAGCAATGTCGGGTTTCGAGCCCACTGACTTATTAGCAGCGTTTCAAAATCAGCATCATTGACAATAATATATTATAGGAAATTGCATGGCCTTCATACTAAACATGTTGCATGTTCCTGTCTGTAACAGTGCTTAAGGTATTACAATCTTGCATATTTAATGATGTCCCATGACCATATATGGTCATCGGATGTTTTTGTCAGCTCTGTTGTGCAATAACTTCAATATTGCATTGGTTGCATTTTCCTATCTGTAACAGTGCTTGAGATATAACATTTATGCATATTTGATGAGGTCACATGACCATATGTGGTCATCACATTAGTTAGTCACATCTCTTGTTCCATAGATTCGATATTCAACAGGTTGCATGTTCCCGTCTGTAACAGTGCTTGAGTTATTACATTTATGCATATTTAATGATGTCACATGACCGTGTATGGGCATCAGATGTGTTAGTCACATATCTTGTCTCATAGCTTCGATATTGCACAGGTTGTGTGTTTCTATCTGTTAGTGTGTTTCAAATATAACATTTATGCATATTTGATGAGGTCACATGACCATATATGGTCATCACATTAGTTAGTCACATCTCTTGTCCCATAGCTTCGATATTGCACAGGTTGCATGTTCCCGTCTGTAACAGTGCTTGAGTTATTACATTTATGTATATTTGATGAAGTCACATGACCATATATGGTCATGACATTAGTTAGTCACATCTCGTGTCTTATAGCTTCGATATTGCACAGGTTGCATGTCCCTATCTGTAACAGTGCTTGATATATTACATTCATGCATATTTAATGAGATTACATGACCATATATGGTCATCTTGTTTGTTAGTAGAATTTCATGTACCATCACTTCAAAATTGCACTGGTTGCATGTTCCTATCTGTAACAGTGCTTGAGATATTGCAATTATGTCTATAAAATGAGGTCACGTGACCATATAAAAGAACAAAAAAATATGAAAAAACATTCTAAAATCTTCTTATAAAAAACGGCTTATCGCCTGGACTCGATATTTTGGAATTAAATACTATGTCATATGATCTTTCAAAGTTATTCAGGGTTAGTTGATTTGTCGAAAATTATGCAAATGAGATGCAAAACAAAATTTAAAAAAATTCTAAAAAAAAAGTCACGTGACCGCTAAAGTTTTTTTTGATGAAATTTGTAGCCCTTGTCGCACTGCTACTATCATAAAAAAATTGGAGCACTCAGACCCTCAGAAAGGTGCGCAATTCGGCATTGAAAATTTCGCCTTTAATCCAAGATGGCGGCCTGGTCATGTGACCTACGTGTCTGAACTTAGGATATGCACCAGATCTCATATAGCTTTACCATTGTGGCAAGTATTGAATTGATCGGTCCAACGGCGTTGACATAAAGCGTGACCAAAAATTTAGGCGGAAGAATAATAATAATAAATATAGCTGCGTTGCAGCAATGTCGGGTTTCGAGCCCACTGACTTATTAGCAGCGTTCCAAAATCAGCATCATTGACATTAATATATTAAAGGAAATTGCATGGCCTTCATACTAAACATGTTGCATGTTCCTGTCTGTAACAGTGCTTAAGGTATTACAATCTTGCATATTTAATGATGTCCCATGACCATATATGGTCATCGGATGTTTTTGTCAGCTCTGTTGTGCAATAACTTCAATATTGCATTGGTTGCATTTTCCTATCTGTAACAGTGCTTGCGATGTAACATTTATGCATATTTGATGAGGTCACATGACCATGTGTGGTCATCACATTAGTTAGTCACATCTCTTGTTCCATAGATTCGATATTGCACAGGTTGCATGTTCCCGTCTGTAACAGTGCTTGAGTTATTACATTTATGCATATTTAATGATGTCACATGACCGTGTATGGGCATCAGATGTGTTAGTCACATATCTTGTCTCATAGCTTCGATATTGCACATGTTGTGTGTTTCTTTCTGTTACTGTGTTTCAAATATAACATTTATGCATATTTGATGAGGTCACATGACCATATATGGTCATCACATTAGTTAGTCACATCTCTTGTTCCATAGATTCGATATTGCACAGGTTGCATGTTCCCGTCTGTAATAGTGCTTGAGTTATTACATTTATGCTTATTTGATGAGGTCACATGACCATATATGGTCATCGGATATGTTAGTGACTTCTGTTGTGCAATAGCTTCAATATTGCACTGGTTGCATGTTCCTATCTGTAACAGTGCTTGAGATATAACATTTATGCATATTTGATGAGGTCACATGACCATATATGGTCATCGGATGTGTTAGTCACTTCTGTTGTGCAATAGCTTCAATATTGCACTGGTTGCATGTTCCTATCTGTAACAGTGCTTGAGTTATTACATTTATACATATTTGATGAAATTACATGACCATATATGGTCATCACATTAGTTAGCCACATCTCTTGTCTCATAGCTTCGATATTGCATAGGTTGCATGTCTCTATCTGTGATTCTGCTTGATATATTACAATTATGCATATTTAATGACGTCACATGACCATATACGGTCATCACATTAGTTACTCACATCTCATGTCCCACAGCTTCGATTTTGCACAGGTTGCATGTTCATGTCTGTAACAGTGCTTGAGATAATTCAATTATGCATATTTAATGAAGTCACATGACCATATATGGTCATCACATTAGTTAGCCACATCTCTTGACCCATACCTTCGATATTGCACAGGTTGCATGTTCCTAACTCTTGCAGTGCTTGATATATTACATTTATGCATATTCAATGAGGTCACATGACCATATATGGTCATCTTGTTTGTTAGTAAAATTTCATGTACCATCACTTCAATATTGCACTGGTTGCATGTTCCCGTCTGTAACTGTGCTTGAGTTATTACATTTATGCATATTTGATGAAGTCACATGACCATATATGGTCATCACATTAGTTAGTCCCATCTCTTGTCTCATAGCTTCGATGTTGCACAGGTTGCATGTTCCCGTCTGTAACAGTGCTTGAGTTATTACATTTATGCATATTTAATGAGATCACATGACCATATATGGTCATCTTGTTTGTTAGTAGAATTTCATGTACCATCACTTCAATATTGCACTGGTTGCATGTTCCTATCTGTAACAGTGCTTGAGATATTGCAATTATGTCTAAAAAATGAGGTCACGTGACCATGTAAAAGAACAAAAAAAATATGGAAAAACATTCTAAAATCTTCTTATAAAAAACGGCTTATCGCCTGGACTCAATATTTTGGAATTAAATACTATGTCATATGATCTTTCAAAGTTATTCAGGGTTAGTTGATTTGTCGAAAATTATGCAAATGAGATGCAAAACAAAATTTAAAAAAATTCTAAAAAAAAAAGTCACGTGACCGCTAAAGTTTTTTTTGATGAAATTTGTAGCCCTTGTCGCACTGCTACTATCATAAAAAAATTGGAGCACTCAGACCCTCAGAAAGGTGCGCAATTCGGCATTGAAAATTTCGCCTTTAATCCAATATGGCGGCCTGGTCATGTGACCTATGTGTCTGAACTTAGGATATGCACCAGATCTCATACAACTTTACCATTGTGGCAAGTATGGAACTGATCGGTCCAACGGTGATGACATAAAGCGTGACCAAAAATTTAGGCGGAAGAATAATAATAATAATAATAATAATAATAATAATAAACGGAACAATTACAAAAGGGTTTCGACCAAATGGGCTCGAAACCCTAAATATAGCTGCATTGCAGCAATGTCGGGTTTCGAGCCCACTGACATATTAGCAGCGTTCCAAAATCAGCATCATTGACAATAATATATTAAAGGAAATTGCATGGCCTTCATACTAAACATGTTACATGTTCCTGTCTGTAACAGTGCTTAAGGTATTACAATCTTGCATATTTAATGAGATCCCATGACCATATACGGTCATTGGATGTTTTTTCAGCTCTGTTGTGCAATAACTTCAATATTGCATTGGTTGCATGTTCCTATCTGTAACAGTGCTTGAGGTGTAACATTTATGCATATTTGATGAGGTCACATGACCATATGTGGTCATCACATTAGTCACATCTCTTGTTCCATAGATTTGATATTGCACAGGTTGCATGTTCCCGTCTGTAACAGTCCTTGAGTTATTACATTTATGCATATTTAATGATGTCACATGACCGTGTATGGGCATCAGATGTGTTAGTCACATATCTTGTCTCATAGCTTCGATATTGCACAGGTTGTGTGTTTCTTTCTGTTACTGTGTTTCAAATATAACATTTATGCATATTTGATGAGGTCACATGACCATATATGGTCATCACATTAGTTAGTCACATCTCTTGTTCCATAGATTCGATATTGCACAGGTTGCATGTTCCCGTCTGTAATAGTGCTTGAGTTATTACATTTATGCTTATTTGATGAGGTCACATGACCATATATGGTCATCGGATATGTTAGTGACTTCTGTTGTGCAATAGCTTCAATATTGCACTGGTTGCATGTTCCTATCTGTAACAGTGCTTGAGATATAACATTTATGCATATTTGATGAGGTCACATGACCATATATGGTCATCGGATGTGTTAGTCACTTCTTTTGTGCAATAGCTTCAATATTGCACTGGTTGCATGTTCCTATCTGTAACAGTGCTTGAGTTATTACATTTATGCATATTTGATGAAATTACATGACCATATATGGTCATCACATTAGTTAGCCACATCTCTTGTCTCATAGCTTCGATATTGCATAGGTTGCATGTCTCTATCTGTGATTCTGCTTGATATATTACAATTATGCATATTTAATGACGTCACATGACCATATACGGTCATCGCATTAGTTACTCACATCTCATGTCCCACAGCTTCGATTTTGCACAGATTGCATGTTCATGTCTGTAACAGTGCTTGAGATAATTCAATTATGCATATTTAATGAAGTCACATGACCATATATGGTCATCACATTAGTTAGCCACATCTCTTGACCCATACCTTCGATACTGAACAGGTTGCATGTCCCTAACTCTTGCAGTGCTTGATATATTACATTTATGCATATTCAATGAGGTCACATGACCATATATGGTCATCTTGTTTGTTAGTAAAATTTCATGTACCATCACTTCAATATTGCACTGGTTGCATGTTCCCGTCTGTAACTGTGCTTGAGTTATTACATTTATGCATATTTGATGAAGTCACATGACCATATATGGTCATCACATTAGTTAGTCACATCTCGTGTCTTATTGCTTCGATATTGCACAGGTTGCATGTCCCTATCTGTAACAGTGCTTAATATATTACATTTATGCATATTTAATGAGATCACATGACCATATATGGTCATCTTGTTTGTTAGTAGAATTTCATGTACCATCACTTCAATATTGCACTGGTTGCATGTTCCTATCTGTAACAGTGCTTGAGATATTGCAATTATGTCTATAAAATGAGGTCACGTGACCATATAAAAGAACAAAAAAATATGAAAAAACATTCTAAAATCTTCTTATAAAAAACGGCTTTTCGCCTGGACTTCCATATTTTGGAATTAAATACTATGTCATATGATCTTTCAAAGTTATTCAGGGTTAGTTGATTTGTCGAAAATTATGCAAATGAGATGCAAAACAAAATTTCAAAAAATTCTAAAAAAAAAAGTCATGTGACCGCTAAAGTTTTTTTTGATGAAATTTGTAGCCCTTGTCGCACTGCAACTATCATAAAAAAATTGGAGCACTCAGACCCTCAGAAAGGTGCGCAATTCGGCATTAAAAATTTCGCATTTAATCCAAGATGGCGGCCTGGTCATGTGACCTATGTGTCTGAACTTAGGATATGCACTAGATCTCATCCAGCTGTACCAATGTGGCAAGTACTGAGCTGATCAGTCCAACGGCGTTGACATAAAGTGTGACCGAAAAACGGCGGAAGAATAATAATAATAAATATAGCTGCGTTGCAGCAATGTCGGATTTCGAGCCCACTGACTTATTAGCAGCGTTCCAAAACCAGCATCATCGACAAGAATATATTAATGGATTTGCATGGCCTTCATACTAAACATGTTACATGTTCCTGTCTGTAACAGTGCTTAATGTTTTACAATCATACATATTTAATGATGTCACATGACCATATATGGACATCGGATGTGTCGGTCACTTCTGTTGTGCGATAACTTCAATATTGCACTGGTTGCATGTTCCTATCTGTATATGTGCTTGACATATAACATTTATGCATATTTGATGAGGTCACATGACCATATATGGTCATCACATTAGTTAGTCACATCTATTGTTCCATAGATTCGATATTGCACAGGTTGCATGTTCCCGTCTGTAATAGTGCTTGAGTTATTACATTTATGCATATTTGATGAGGTCACATGACCATATATGGTCATCGGATATGTTAGTCACTTCTGTTGTGCAATAGCTTCAATATTGCACTGGTTGCATGTTCCTATCTGTAACAGTGATTGAGATATAACATTTATGCATATTTGATGAGGTCACATGACCATATATGGTCATCAGATGTGTTAGTCACTTCTGTTGTGCAATAGCTTCAATATTGCACTGGTTGCATGTTCCTATCTGTAACAGTGCTTGAGATATAACATTTATGCATATTTGATGAAATTACATGACCATATATGATCATCACATTAGTTAGTCACATCTCTTGTCTCATAGCTTCGATATTGCATATGTTGCATGTCTCTATTTGTGATTCTGCTTGAGATATTACAATTATGCATATTTAATGACGTCACATGACCATATACGGTCATCTCATTAGTTACTCACATCTCATGTCCCATAGCTTCGATTTTGCACAGGTTGCATGTTCATGTCTGTAACAGTGCTTGAGTTATTTCATGTATGCATATTTGATGAAGTTACATGACCATATATGGTCATCACATTAGTTAGTCACATCTCTTGTCTCACAGCTTCGATATTGCACAGGTTGCATGTTTCTAACTGTAACAGTGCTTGAGATAATTCAATTATGCATATTTAATGAAGTCACATGACCATATATGGTCATCACATTAGTTAGTCACATCTCTTGACCCATACCTTCGATATTGCACAGGATGCATGTCCCTAACTCTTACAGTGCTTGATATATTACATTTAATCATATTCAATGAGGTCACATGACCATATATGGTCATCTTGTTTGTTAGTAAAATTTCATGTACCATCACTTCAATATTGCACTGGTTGCATGTTCCCGTCTGTAACTGTTCTTGAGTTATTACATTTATGCATATTTGATGAAGTCACATGACCATATATGGTCATCACATTAGTTAGTCACATCTCGTGTCTTATAGCTTCGATATTGCACAGGTTGCATGTCGCTATCTGTAACAGTGCTTGATATATTACATTTATGCATATTTAATGAGATCACATGACCATATATGGTCATCTTGTTTGTTAGTAGAATTTCATGTACCATCACTTCAATATTGCACTGGTTGCATGTTCCTATCTGTAAAAGTGCTTGAGATATTGCAATTATGTCTATAAAATGAGGTCACGTGACCATATAAAAGAACAAAAAAAATATGAAAAAACATTCTAAAATCTTCTTCTAAAAAACGGCTTATCGCCTGGACTTCATATTTTGGAATTAAATACTATGTCATATGATCTTTCAAAGTTATTCAGGGATAGTTGATTAGTCGAAAATTATGCAAATGAGATGCAAAAGAAAATTAAAAAAATTCTAGAAAAAAATTAGTCACGTGACCGCTAAAGTTTTTTTTGATGAAATTTGTAGCCCTTGTCGCACTGCTACTATCATAAAAAAATTGGAGCACTCAGACCCTCAGAAAGGTGCGCAATTCGGCATTGAAAATTTCGCCTTTAATCCAAGATGGCGGCCTGGTCATGTGACCTATGTGTCTGAACTTAGGATATGCACCAGATCTCATACAGCTTTACCATTGTGGCAAGTATGGAACTGATCGGTCCAACGGTGTTGACATAAAGCGTGACCAAAAATTTAGGCGGAAGAATAATAATAATAATAATAATAAATATAGCTGCATAGCAGCAATCACCGGTTTTCAAGACCATGGCACATGGCCAAGTCACATGCAATGCATGGCCATGTATGACTGTTTGCAATAGCCCGGAAAATTAACGTTGGTTCCATGTTTGTATATGTGATAGTGTCCGAGATATTATAGCCATGCATATTTAATGAGTTCTATGACCATATATAGTCATCAAATGTGTTGGTCAATTCTCTTGTCCAATGTCTTCATTATAACATTGGTTCCATGTTTGTGTTTGCAATAGTGCCTGAGATATTAGAGACATGCATATTTAATGAGTTCTATGACCATATATGGTCATCGAATGTGTTGGTCAATTCTCTTGTCCAATGTCTTCAATACAAGTTTGGGTACATGTCTCTATGTTTAAAAGTGCTCGAGATATTATGGATATGCATATTTAATGAGTTTTATGACCATATATGGTCATAGAATATGTTAGTCAATTCTCTCGGCCAATGTCTTCAATATAGCGTTGGTTCCAAGTTTGTACTTGCAATAGTACATAAGATATTAGAGACATGCATATTTAATAAGTTCTATGACCATATATGGTCATCTAATATGTTGCTCAATTCTTTTGTCCAATGGCTTCAGTATAGGTTTGGGTACATGTCTCTATCTTTAAAAGTGCTCGAGATATTATGGATATGCATATTTAATGAGTTCTATGACCATATATGGTCATCGAATGTGTTGGTCAATTCTTGTGTCCAATGTCTTCAATATAGCATTGGTTCCATGTTTGTACTTGCAATAGTGCCTGAGATATTAGAGACATGCATATTTAATGAGTTCTATGACCATATATGGTCATCGAATGTGTTGGTCAATTCTCTTGTCCAATGTCTTCAATATAGGTTTGGGTACATGTCTATATCTTTAAAAGTGCTCGAGATATTATGGATATGCATATTTAATGAGTTCTATGACCATATATGGTCATCAACTATGTTGGTCAATTCTTTTGTCCAATGTCTTAAATATAGCCATGGTTCCATGTTTGTACTTGCAATAGTGCCTGAGATATTAGAGACGTGCATATTTAATGAGTTGCATGACCATATATGGTCATCCAATATTTTGGTCAATTCTCTTGGCCAGTGTCTTCAATATAGCGTTAGTTCCATGTTTGTATATGCAATAGTTCTCAATATATGGCAATTCAATGTGTATCGTATTAAGGGCCCTCCCCCCTTTCCCATAATGCATCATTGCTGACTATTTTATATAAAATGTGAAAAATATTCATAAATCAACTGCTCCAAAACTACTGGTCGCACTTTCATGATTCTTTGATTAATCTGTAGTATGTATGATGTTCTTCAAAATTATGGCGTGGAATTTTGATACGATCAAAATTATGCAAATGAGATGCAAAACAATATTTTAGAAAATTCTAGAAAAAAAAGTCACATGACCGTTCAACTTTTTTTTCATAAAATACGTAGCTCTAGGGCCAATGCTTCTTTTTAGCGAAAGTTTAAGACTCCTAGACCCTCAGAAAGGTGTTTAAATGAGCATGCCATTTTTTGCCTAAAATTCAAAATGGCCGCCGTACCACGTGACCAATATGCGTCATCTTAGGATATGCACTAGATCTCATCAAGCTTTACAAACATATGAAAACATTTTCCAGATATGTGCAACAGTGTTCGAATGGCGCTTAGCGAAAAATCTGGCGGAATAATAATAATAATAAATATAGCTGCATAGCAGCAATCACCGGTTTTCAAGACCATGGCACATGGCCAAGTCACATGCAATGCATGGCCATGTATGACTGTTTGCAATAGCCCTCAAAATTAACGTTGGTTCCATGTTTGTATATGTGATAGTGTCCGAGATATTATAGCCATGCATATTTAATGAGTTCCATGACCATATATGGTCATCATCTATGTTGGTCAATTCTTTTGTCCAATGTCTTCAATATAACATTGGTTCCATGTTTGTGTTTGCAATAGTGCCTGAGATATTAGAGACATGCATATTTAATGAGTTCTATGACCATATATAGTCATCAGGTATGTTTGTCAATTATCTTGTCCAATGTCTTCAATATAGCATTGGTTCAATGTTCCTACTTGTAACAGTGCCTAAGATATTAGAGACATGCATATTTAATGAGTTCTATGACCATATATGGTCATTTAAAATGTTGGTCAATTCTTTTGTCCAATGCCTTCAGTATAGGTTTGGGTACATGTCTCTATCTTTAAAAGTGCTCGAGATATTATGGATATGCATATTAAATGAGTTCTATGACCATATATGGTCATCGAATGTGTTGGTCAATCCTTTTGTCCAATGTCTTCAATATAACATTGGTTCCATGTTTGTGATTTCAATAGTGCCTGAGATATTAGAGACATGCATATTTAATGAGTTCTATGACCATATATGGTCATCGAATATGTTGGTCAATTCTTTTGTCCAATGTCTTCAATATAGCGTTGATTCCATGTTTGTACTTGCAATAATGCCTGAGATATTAGAGACACGCATATTTAATAAGTTCTATGACCATATATGGTCATACACTATGTTGATCAATTCTTTTGTTCAATGTTTTCAATATAGCATTGGTTCCATGTTTGTACTTGCAATAGTGCCTGAGATATTATAGACATGCATATTTAATGAGTTCTATGACCATATATGGTCATCGAATATGTTGGTCAATTCTCTTGGCCAATGTCTTCAATATAGCGTTGGTTCCATGTTTGTACTTGCAGTAGTGCCTGAGATATTAGAGACATGCATATTTAATGAGTTGCATGACCATATATGGTCATCCAATATTTTGGTCAATTCTCTTGTCCAATGTTTTCAATATAGCGTTAGTTCCATGTTTGTATATACAATAGTTCTCAATATATGTCAATTCAATGTGTATCATATATAGGCCCTCCCCCCTTTCCCATAATGCAACATTGCTGACTATTTTATATAAAATGTGAAAAATATTCATAAATCAACTGCTCCAAAACTACTGGTCGCACTTTCATGATTTTTTGATTAATCTGTAGTATGTATGATGTTCTTCAAAATTATGGCGTGGAATTTTGATACGATCAAAATTATGCAAATGAGATGCAAAACAATATTTCAGAAAATTCTAGAAAAAAAAGTCACATGACCGTTCAACTTTTTTTTCATGAAATACGTACCTCTAGGGTCAATGCTTCTTTTAAGCGAAAGTTTGAGACTCCTAGACCCTCAGAAAGGTGTTTAAATGAGCATGCCATATTTCGTCTTAAATTCAAAATGGCCGCCGTACCACGTGACCAACATGCGTCATCTTAGGATATGCACTAGATCTCATCAACCTTTACAAACATATGAAAAATTTTTCCAAATATGTGCAACGGTGTCGAAATGGCGCTTAGCGAAAAAATCTGGCGGAATAATAAAAAACATAACGATTACAATAGGTTTCCAAGACATGTGTCTTGAAAACCTAAATATAGCTGCAGAGCAGCTATTAACGGCTTTCAAGAAAAAGGAGCCATAACACCATTAAATTTGGGGAAAACAAGTTTGAAGATTTGATTTGTGCAATGTTTATACTTGTAGGTTACACGACGTTCTGGCCCAATGCCTTCATTGTAGCGATATTTCCATGTCTCTAACTTCAATAGAGCTCGAGATATTATATGCATATTTAATGAGCTCTATGACCATATATAGTCAACGGATATGTTGGCCAATTCTTTTTTCCATTGCCTTCAATACAGCGTTGGTACCCTGTCTGTACATGCAATACTGCTTGAAATATTAGAGACATGCATATTTAATGAGTTCTATGACCATATATGGTCAACTGATATGTTGGCCAATTCCCTTTTCTATTGCCTTCAATATAGTGTTTGTTCCATGTTTGTACATGGAATAGCGCTTGAGATATTAGAGACATGCATATTAAATGAGTTTTATGACCATATATGGTCAACGGATATGTTCGCCATTTTTTCTTTCCCAGTGCCTTCAATATAGCATTGGTACCATGTTTATACTTGCAATGGTGCTTGAAATATTGGAGACATGCATATTTAATGAGTTCTATAACCATATATGGTCAACGAATATGTTGACAATTTCTCGTGTCCAAAGCCTTCAGTATACCGTTAGTTCCATGTTTGTACATGCAATAGTACATGAGATATTGGAGACATGCATATTTAATGAGTTATATGACCATATATAGTCATTGAACATGTTGACAATTTCTCTTGTCCAAAGCCTTCAATATAGCAATGGTTCCATGCCTGTATGTGCAATAGAGCCTGAGATATTATAGATATGCATATTTAATGAGGTATATGACCTTATATGGTCAACGAATATGGTGCCTCATTCTCTTGACCATTACCTTCAATATAGCGTAAGTTTCACGTTTGTACATGCAATAGTGCTTGAGATATAAGAGACATGCATATTTAATGAGTTCTATAACCATATATGGTCAACGAATATTTTGGCCAATTCTCTTGTCCGTTGCCTTTAATATACCGTTAGTTTCACGTTTGTACATGCAATAGTGCTTGAGATATAAGAAACATGCATATTTAATGAGTTCTATGACCATATATGGACAACGAATATTTTGGCCAATTCTCTTGTCCGTTGCCTTTAATATACCGTTAGTTTCACGTTTGTACATGCAATAGTGCTTGAGATATAAGAGACATGCATATTTAATGAGTTCTATGACCATATATGGTCAACGGATATGTTGGCCAATTCTCTTTTCCATTGCCTTCAATACAGCGTTGGTACTATGTCTGTACATGCAATAGCACTTGAGATATTAGAGACATGCATATTAAATGAGTTCTATGACCATATATGGTCAACGAATATGTTGGCCAATTTGCTTGTCCGTTACCTTCAATATATCATTTGTGCCATGTTTATACTTGCAATGGTGCTTGAGATATTGGAGACATGCATATTTAATGAGTTCTATGACCATATTTGGTCAACGAATATGTTGGTCAATTTTCTTGTCCATTGCCTTCGGTATACCGTTAGTTCCATGTTTGTACATGCAATAGTGCTTGAGATATTGGAGACATGCATATTTAATGAGTTATATGACCATATATGGTCATTGAAGATGTTGACGATTTCTCTTGTCCAAAGCCTTCAATATGGCAATGGTTCCATGTCTGTATGTGCAACAGTGCCTGAGATATTATAGGTATGTATATTTAATGAGGTATATGACCTTATATGGTCAACGAATATGTTGGCTCATTCTCTTGACCATTTCCTTCAATATAGCGACAGTTTCACGTTTGTGCATGCAATAGTGTTTGAGATATAAGAGACATGCATATTTAATGAGTTCTATGACCATATATGGTCAACGAATATTTTGGCCAATTCTCTTGTCCGTTGCCTTCAATATACCGTTAGTTCCATGTTTGTACATGCAATAGTTTTTGAGATACAAGAGACATGCATATTTAATGAGTTCCAAGATGGCGGCCGAACCACGTGACTAATCGAAAATCTGTTTCAGTCACTTTTAATGGCATGACATGTAGAAGGTATATACAAATTTTCAGACAAAACGGTCCAGCCGTTTCAGAGAAGAAGTCGTTTGAAGTTGGCGGAAGAATAATAATAATAATAAATATAGCTGCGTTGCAGCAATGTCGGGTTTCGAGCCCACTGACATATTAGCAGCGTTCCAAAATCAGCATCATTGACAATAATATATTAAAGGAAATTGCATGGCCTTCATACTAAACATGTTACATGTTCCTGTCTGTAACAGTGCTTAAGGTATTACAATCTTGCATATTTAATAATGTCCCATGACCATATACGGTCATCGGATGTTTTTTTCAGCTCTGTTGTGCAATAACTTCAATATTGCATTGGTTGCATGTTCCTATCTGTAACAGTGCTTGAGTTATTACATTTATGCATATTTGATGAAGTTACATGACCATATATGGTCATCACATTAGTTAGTCATATCTCTTGTCACATAGCTTCGATATTGCATAGGTTGCATGTCTCCATCTGTGATTCTGCTTGAGATATTACAATTATGCATATTTAATGACGGCACATGACCATATACGGTCATCACATTAGTTACTCACATCTCATGTCCCATGGCTTCGATTTTGCACAGGTTGCATGTTTCTATCTGTAACAGTGCTTGAGATAATTCAATTATGCATATTTAATAAAGTCACATGACCATATATGGTCATCACATTAGTTAGTCACATCTCTTGACCCATACCTCCGATATTGCACAGGTTGCATGTAACTAACTCTTGCAGTGCTTGATATATTACATTTATGCATATTCAATGAGGTCACATGACCATATATTGTCATCTTGTTTGTTAGTAAAATTTCATGTACCATCACTTCAATATTGCACTGGTTGCATGTTCCCGTCTGTAACTGTGCTTGAGTTATTACATTTATGCATATTTGATGAAGTCACATGACCATATATGGTCATCACATTAGTTAGTCACATCTCGTGTCTTATAGCTTCGATATTGCACAGGTTGCATGTCCCTATCTGAAACAGTGCTTGATATATTACATTTATGCATATTTAATGAGATCACATGACCATATATGGTCATCTTGTTTGTTAGTAGAATTTCATGTACCATCACTTCAATATTGCACTGGTTGCATGTTCCTATCTGTAACAGTGCTTAAGATATTGCAATTATGTCTAAAAAATGAGGTCACGTGACCATGTAAAAGAACAAAAAAATATGGAAAAACATTCTAAAATCTTCTTATAAAAAACGGCTTATCGCCTGGACTCAATATTTTGGAATTAAATACTATGTCATATGATCTTTCAAAGTTATTCAGGGTTAGTTGATTTGTCGAAAATTATGCAAATGAGATGCAAAACAAAATTTAAAAAAATTCTAAAAAAAAAAGTCACGTGACCGCTAAAGTTTTTTTTGATGAAATTTGTAGCCCTTGTCGCACTGCTACTATCATAAAAAAATTGGAGCACTCAGACCCTCAGAAAGGTGCGCAATTCGGCATTGAATATTTCGCCTTTAATTCAAGATGGCGGCCTGGTCATGTGACCCATGTGTCTGAACTTAGGATATGCACCAGATCTCATACAGCTTTACCATTGTGGCAAGTATGAAACTGATCGGTCCAACGGTGTTGACATAAAGCGTGACCAAAAATTTAGGCGGAAGAATAATAATAATAATAATAATAATAATAATAATAATAATAATAAACGGAACAATTACAAAAGGGTTTCGACCAAATGGGCTCGAAACCCTAATAATAATAATAAACGGAACAATTACAATAGGGTTTCGACCAAATGGGCTCGAAACCCTAATAATAAACGGAACAATTACAAAAGGGTTTCGACCAAATGGGCTCGAAACCCTAATAATAATAAATATAGCTGCGTTGCAGCAATGTCGGGTTTCGAGCCCACTGACTTATTAGCAGCGTTCCAAAATCAGCATCATTGACAATAATATCTTAAAGGAAATTGCATGGCCTTCATACTAAACATGTTGCATGTTCCTGTCTGTAACAGTGCTTAATGTATTACAATCTTGCATATTTAATGATGTCCCATGACCATATATGGTCATCGGATGTTTTTGTCAGCTCTGTTGTGCAATAACTTCAATATTGCATTGGTTGCATTTTCCTATCTGTAACAGTGCTTGAGATATAACATTTATGCATATTTGATGAGGTCACATGACCATATGTGGTCATCACATTAGTTAGTCACATCTCTTGTTCCATAGATTCGATATTGCACAGGTTGCATGTTCCTGTCTGTAACAGTGCTTGAGTTATTACATTTATGCATATTTAATGATGTCACATGACCGTGTATGGGCATCAGATGTGTTAGTCACATATCTTGTCTCATAGCTTCGATATTGCACAGGTTGTGTGTTTCTATCTGTTACTGTGTTTCAAATATAACATTTATGCATATTTGATGAGGTCACATGACCATATATGGTCATCACATTAGTTAGTCACATCTCTTGTTCCATAGATTCGATATTGCACAGGTTGCATATTCCCGTCTGTAATAGTGCTTGAGTTATTACATTTATGCTTATTTGATGAGGTCACATGATCATATATGGTCATTGGATATGTTAGTAACTTCTATTGTGCAATAGCTTCAATATTGCACTGGTTGCATGTTCCTATCTGTAACAGTGCTTGAGATATAACATTTATGCATATTTGATGAGGTCACATGACCATATATGGTCATCGGATGTTTTAGTCACTTCTGTTGTGCAATAGCTTCAATATTGCACTGGTTGCATGTTCCTATCTGTAACAGTGCTTGAGTTATTACATTTATGCATATTGATGAAATTACATGACCATATATGGTCATCACATTAGTTAGCCACATCTCTTGTCTCATAGCTTCGATATTGCATAGGTTGCATGACTCTATCTGTGATTCTGCTTCAGATATTACAATTATGCATATTTAATGACGTCACATGACCATATACGGTCATCACATTAGTTACACACATCTCATGTCCCACAGCTTCGATTTTGCACAGGTTGCATGTTCATGTCTCTAACAGTGCTTGAGATAATTCAATTATGCATATTTAATGAAGTCACATGACCATATATGGTCATCACATTAGTTAGTAACATCTCGTGTCTTATAGCTTCGATATTGCACAGGTTGCATGTCCCTATCTGTAACAGTGCTTGATAAATTACATTTATGCATATTTAATGAGATCACATGACCATATATGGTCATCTTGTTTGTTAGTAGAATTTCATGTACCATCACTTCAATATTGCACTGGTTGCATGTTCCTATCTGTAACAGTGCTTGAGATATTGCAATTATGTCTATAAAATGAGGTCACGTGACCATATAAAAGAACAAAAAAATATGAAAAAACATTCTAAAATCTTCTTATAAAAAACGGCTTTTCGCCTGGACTTCCATATTTTGGAATTAAATACTATGTCATATGATCTTTCAAAGTTATTCAGGGTTAGTTGATTTGTCGAAAATTATGCAAATGAGATGCAAAACAAAATTTAAAAAAATTCTAAAAAAAAAAGTCACGTGACCGCTAAAGTTTTTTTTGATGAAATTTGTAGCCCTTGTCGCACTGCTACTATCATAAAAAAATTGGAGCACTCAGACCCTCAGAAAGGTGCGCAATTCGGCATTGAAAATTTCGCCTTTAATCCAAGATGGCGGCCTGCTCATGTGACCTATGTGTCTGAACTTAGGATATGCACCAGATCTCATACAGCTTTACCATTGTGGCAAGTATGGAACTGATCGGTCCAACGGTGTTGACATAAAGCGTGACCAAAAATTTAGGCGGAAGAATAATAATAATAAATATAGCTGCGTTGCAGCAATGTCGGGTTTCGAGCCCACTGACTTATTAGCAGCGTTCCAAAATCAGCATCATTGACAATAATATATTAAAGGAAATTGCATGGCCTTCATACTAAACATGTTGCATATTCCTGTCTGTAACAGTGCTTAAGGTATTACAATCTTGCATATTTAATGATGTCCCATGACCATATATGGTCATTGGATGTTTTTGTCAGCTCTGTTGTGCAATAACTTCAATATTGCATTGGTTGCATTTTCCTATCTGTAACAGTGCTTGAGATATAACATTTATGCATATTTGATGAGGTCACATGACCATATGTGGTCATCACATTAGTTAGTCACATATCTTGTTCCATAGATTCGATATTGCACAGGTTGCATGTTCCCGTCTGCAAAAGTGCTTGAGTTATTACATTTATGCATATTTAATGATGTCACATGACCGTGTATGGGCATCAGATGTGTTAGTCACATATCTTGTCTCATAGCTTCGATATTGCACAGGTTGTGTGTTTCTATCTGTTACTGTGTTTCAAATATAACATTTATGCATATTTGTTGAGGTCACATGACCATATATGGTCATCACATTAGTTAGTCACATCTCTTGTCCCATAGCTTCGATATTGCACAGGTTGCATGTTCCCGTCTGTAACAGTGCTTGAGTTATTACATTTATGCATATTTGATGAGGTCACATGACCGTGTATGGGTATCAGATGTGTTAGTCACATATCTTGTCTCATAGCTTCGATATTGCACAGGTTGCATGTTCCCGTCTGTAATAGTGCTTGAGTTATTACATTTATGCTTATTTGATGAGGTCACATGACCATATATGGTCATCGGATATGTTAGTGACTTCTGTTGTGCAATAGCTTCAATATTGCACTGGTTGCATGTTCCTATCTGTAACAGTGCTTGAGATATAACATTTATGCATATTTGTTGAGGTCACATGACCATATATGGTCATCACATTAGTTAGTCACATCTCTTGTCTCATAGCTTCGATATTGCATAGGTTGCATGTCTCTATCTGTGATTCTGCTTGAGATATTACAATTATGCATATTTAATGACGTCACATGACCATATACGGTCATCACATTAGTTACTCACATCTCATGTCCCACAGCTTCGATTTTGCACAGGTTGCATGTTCATGTCTGTAACAGTGCTTGAGATAATTCAATTATGCATATTTAATGAAGTCACATGACCATATATGTCATCACATTAGTTAGTCACATCTCTTGACCCATACCTTCGATATTGCACAGGTTGCATGTCTCTAACTCTTGCAGTGCTTGATATATTACATTTATGCATATTCAGTAAGGTCACATGACCATATAAGGTCATCTTGTTTGTTAGTAAAATTTCATGTACCATCACTTCAATATTGCACTTGTTGCATGTTCCCGTCTGTAACTGTGCTTGAGTTATTACATTTATGCATATTTGATGAAGTCACATGACCATATATGGTCATCACATTAGTTAGTCACATCTCGTGTATTATAGCTTCGATATTGCACAGGTTGCATGTCCCTATCTGTAACAGTGCTTGATATATTACATTTATGCATATTTAATGAGATCACATGACCATATATGGTCATCTTGTTTGTTAGTAGAATTTCATGTACCATCACTTCAATATTGCACTGGTTGCATGTTCCTAACTGTAACAGTGCTTAAGATATTGCAATTATGTCTATAAAATGAGGTCACGTGACCATATAAAAGAACAAAAAAATATGAAAAAACATTCTAAAATCTTCTTATAAAAAACGGCTTTTCGCCTGGACTTCCATATTTTGGAATTAAATACTATGTCATATGATCTTTCAAAGTTATTCAGGGTTAGTTGATTTGTCGAAAATTATGCAAATGAGATGCAAAACAAAATTTCAAAAAATTCTATAAAAAAAAGTCACGTGACCGCTAAAGTTTTTTTTGATGAAATTTGTAGCCCTTGTCGCACTGCTACTATCATAAAAAAATTGGAGCACTCAGACCCTCAGAAAGGTGCGCAATTCGGCATTGAAAATTTCGCCTTTAATCCAAGATGGCGGCCTGGTCATGTGACCTATGTGTCTGAACTTAGGATATGCACCAGATCTCATACAGCTTTACCATTGTGGCAAGTATGGAACTGATCGGTCCAACGGTGTTGACATAAAGCGTGACCAAAAATTTAGGCGGCAGAATAATAATAATAATAATAATAATAAATATAGCTGCGTTGCAGCAATGTCGGGTTTCGAGCCCACTGACATATTAGCAGCGTTCCAAAATCAGCATCATTGACAATAATATATTAAAGGAAATTGCATGGCCTTCATACTAAACATGTTACATGTTCCTGTCTGTAACAGTGCTTAAGGTATTACAATCTTGCATATTTAATGAGGTCCCATGACCATATACGGTCATCGGATGTTTTTTCAGCTCTGTTGTGCAATAACTTCAATATTGCATTGGTTGCATGTTCCTATCTGTAACAGTGCTTGAGATATAACATTTATGCATATTTGATGAGGTCACATGACCATATATGGTCATCACATTAGTTAGTCACATCTCTTGTTCCATAGATTCGATATTGCACAGGTTGCATGTTCCCGTCTGTAAAAGTGCTTGAGTTATTACATTTATGCTTATTTGATGAGGTCACATGATATGGTCATCGGATATGTTAGTGACTTCTGTTGTGCAATAGCTTCAATATTGCACTGGTTGCATGTTCCTATCTGTAACAGTGCTTGAGATATAACATTTATGCATATTTGATGAGGTCACATGACCATATATGGTCATCGGATGTGTTAGTCACTTCTGTTGTGCAATAGCTTCAATATTGCACTGGTTGCATTTTCCTATCTGTAACAGTGCTTGAGTTATTACATTTATGCATATTTGATGAAATTACATGACCATATATGGTCATCACATTAGTTAGCCACATCTCTTGTCTCATAGCTTCGATATTGCATAGGTTGCATGTCTCTATCTGTGATTCTGCTTGAGATATTACAATTATGCATATTTAATGACGTCACATGACCATATACGATAATCACATTAGTTACTCACATCTCATGTCCCACAGCTACGATTTTGCACAGGTTGCATGTTCATGTCTGTAACAGTGCTTGAGATAATTCAATTATGCATATTTAATGAAGTCACATGACCATATATGGTCATCACATTCGTTAGTCACATCTCTTGACCCATACCTTCGATATTGCACAGGATGCATGTTTCTAACTGTAACAGTGCTTGAGATAATTCAATTATGCATATTTAATGAAGTCACATGACCATATATGGTCATCACATTAGTTAGTCACATCTCTTGACCCATACCTTCGATATTGCACAGGATGCATGTCCCTAACTCTTACAGTGCTTGATATATTACATTTAATCATATTCAATGAGGTCACATGACCATATGTGGTCATCTTGTTTGTTAGTAAAATTTCATGTACCATCACTTCAATATTGCACTGGTTGCATGTTCCCGTCTGTAACTGTGCTTGAGTTATTACATTTATGCATATTTGATGAAGTCACATGACCATATATGGTCATCACATTAGTTAGTCACATCTCGTGTCTTATAGCTTCGATATTGCACAGGTTGCATGTCGCTATCTGTAACAGTGCTTGATATATCACATTTATGCATATTTAATGAGATCACATGACCATATATGGTCATCTTGTTTGTTAGTAGAATTTCATGTACCATCACTTCAATATTGCACTGGTTGCATGTTCCTATCTGTAACAGTGCTTGAGATATTGCAATTATGTCTATAAAATTAGGTCACGTGACCATATAAAAGAACAAAAAAAATATGAAAAAACATTCTAAAATCTTCTTCTAAAAAACGGCTTATCGCCTGGACTTCATATTTTGGAATTAAATACTATGTCATATGATCATTCAAAGTTATTCAGGGATAGTTGATTAGTCGAAAATTATGCAAATGAGATGCAAAAGAAAATTAAAAAAATTCTAGAAAAAAATTAGTCACGTGACCGCTAAAGTTTTTTTTGATGAAATTTGTAGCCCTTGTCGCACTGCTACTATCATTAAAAAATTGGACCACTCAGACCCTCAGAAAGGTGCGCAATTCGGCATTGAAAATTTCGCCTTTAATCCAAGATGGCGGCCTGGTCATGTGACCTATGTGTCTGAACTTAGGATATGCACCAGATCTCATACAGCTTTACCATTGTGGCAAGTATGGAACTGATCGGTCCAACGGTGTTGACATAAAGCGTGACCAAAAATTTAGGCGGAAGAATAATAATAATAATAATAATAATAAACGGAACAATTACAATAGGGTTTCGACCAAATGGGCTCGAAACCCTAATAATAATAAACGGAACAATTACAAAAGGGTTTCGACCAAATGGGCTCGAAACCCTAATAAACATAACAAAAACAATAGGCTTTCAAGCCTGAAGGGACTTGAAAGCCTAAATATAGCTGCGTTGCAGCAATGTCGGGTTTCGAGCCCACTGACTTATTAGCAGCGTTCCAAAATCAGCATCATTGACAATAATATATTAAAGGAAATTGCATGGCCTTCATACTAAACATGTTACATGATCCTATCTGTAACAATGCTTAAGGTATTACAATCTTGCATATTTAATGATGTCCCATGACCATATACGGTCATCGGATGTTTTTTTCAGCTCTGTTGTGCAATAACTTCAATATTGCATTGGTTGCATGTTCCTATCTGTAACAGTGCTTGAGATATAACATTTGTGCATATTTGATGAGGTCACCTGACCATATATGATCATCACATTAGTTAGTCACATCTCTTGTTCCATAGATTCGATATTGCACAGGTTGCATATTCCCGTCTGTAATAGTGCTTGGGTTATTACATTTATGCTTATTTGATGAGGTGACATGACCATATATGGTCAACGGATATGTTAGTTACTTCTGTTGTGCAATAGCTTCAATATTGCTCTGGTTGCATGTTCCTATCTGTAACAGTGCTTGAGATATAACATTTATGCATATTTGATGAGGTCACATGACCATATATTTTCATTGGATGTGTTAGTCACTTCTGTTGTGCAATAGCTTCAATATTGCACTGGTTGCATGTTCCTATCTGTAACAGTGCTTGAGTTATTACATTTATGCATATTTGATGAAATTACATGACCATATATGGTCATCACAATAGTTAGCCACATCTCTTGTTTCATAGCTTCGATATTACATAGGTTACATGTCTCTATCTGTGATTCTGCTTGAGATATTACAATTATGCATATTTAATGACGTCACATAACCATATACGGTCATCACATTAGTTACTCACATCTCATGTCCCACAGCTTCGATTTTGCACAGGTTGCATGTTCATGTCTGTAACAGTGCTCGAGATAATTCAATTATGCATATTTAATGAAGTCACATGACCATATATGGTCATCACATTAGTTAGTCACATCTCTTGACCCATACCTTCGATATTGCACAAGTTGCATGTCCCTAACTCTTGCAGTGCTTGATATATTACATTTATGCATATTCAATGAGGTCACATGACCATATATGGTCATCTTGTTTGTTAGTAAAATTTCATGTACCATCCCTTCAATATTGCACTGGTTGCATGTTCCCGTCTGTAACTGTGCTTGAGTTATTACATTTATGCATATTTGATGAAGTCACATGACCATATATGGTCATCACATTAGTTAGTCACATCTCGTGTCTTATAGCTTCGATATTGCACAGGTTGCATGTCCCTATCTGTAACAGTGCTTGATATATTACATTTATGCATATTTAATGAGATCACATGACCATATATGGTCATCTTGTTTGTTAGTAGAATTTCATGTACCATCACTTCAATATTGCACTGGTTGCATGTTCCTATCTGTAACAGTGCTTGAGATATTGCAATTATGTCTATAAAATGAGGTCACGTGACCATATAAAAGAACAAAAAAATATGAAAAAACATTCTAAAATCTTCTTATAAAAAACGGCTTTTCGCCTGGACTTCCATATTTTGGAATTAAATACTATGTCATACGATCTTTCAAAGTTATTCAGGGTTAGTTGATTTGTCGAAAATTATGCAAATGAGATGCAAAACAAAATTTAAAAAAATTCTAAAAAAAAAAGTCACGTGACCGCTAAAGTTTTTTTTGATGAAATTTGTAGCCCTTGTCGCACTGCAACTATCATAAAAAAATTGGAGCACTCAGACCCTCAGAAAGGTGCGCAATTCGGCATTGAAAATTTCGCCTTTAATCCAAGATGGCGGCCTGGTCATGTGACCTATGTGTCTGAACTTAGGATATGCACTAGATCTCATCCAGCTTTACCAATGTGGCAAGTACTGAGCTGATCAGTCCAACGGCGTTGACATAAAGTGTGACCGAAAAACGGCGGAAGAATAATAATAATAAATATAGCTGCATAGCAGCAATGACGGGTTTCGAGCCTGCGTGGCTCATGGCAAATTGCACTTGCTCGTTGTGATTATTTGACGAATGTTTCATGTCTAGAATGAAAGATAGCAGACAAACTACACAACATATGGATTTGATTTCAGAGGAATATGATAAACTTAATGCAAGGACAAATAGTTCATGAGTTATAGAACCTTTTCTCTTTTACTAAATCCAAGATGGCTGCCAAAGGAAGCCATTTTTCGATAATCTACTTCAGTAACTTTGTAGAGCTATCAACAGAGATACTATATGCTAAATTGCTTTTCAAACAAGGAAGCAGTTTTTAACAAGATAATTTTTTGAGGTTTTTTGAATTTTTGTGATAAATTCAACATGGCCGCCAAAACCACTTGAATCATGGGAAATATTTTCATGAACACATAATCATCTCATTGAGCGGATGTTGTATGCCAAGTTTTGTTTAAATCTGGCAAATCGTTCATAAGTTATAGCGTACTTTCACTTTTTTACTAAATCCAAGATGGCTGCCAAAGGAAGCCATTTTTCGAAAATCGGCTTCAGTAACTTTGTAGAGCTATCAACAGAGATACTATATGCTAAATAGATTGTCAAACAAGCAAGCAGTTTTTAAGATAATAATTTCTTGAGGTTTTTGGCATTTTTGTGATAAATTCAAGATGGCCGCCAAAACCACTTGAGTCATGGGAAATATTTTTATGAACACATAATCATCATATTGAGTGGATGTTGTATGCCAAGTTTTGTCGAAATCTGGAAAATTGTTCATAATTTATAGCGTAATTTCACTTTTCACTAAATCCAAGATGGCTGCCAAAGGAAGCCATTTTTCAAAAATCTGCTTCAGTACCTTTGTAGAGCTATCAACAGAGATACTATATGCTAAATTGATTGTCAACCAAGCAAGCAGTTTTTAAGAAGATAATTTTTTGAGGTTTTTTGCAATTTTTTGATAAATTCAATATGGCCGCCAATACCACTTGAATCATGGGAAATATTTTTATGAACACATAATCATCTTATCGAAGGGATGTTGTATGCCAACTTTGGTTTAAATCTGGCAAATTGTTCATGAGTTATAGCGTACTTTCACTTTTTACTAAATCCAAGATGGCTGCCAAAGGAAGCCATTTTTCAAAAATCTGCTTCAGTCACTTTGTAGAGCTATGGCCATAGGTGCTGCAAAGCAAATGTCTAATCACATGAACGAGCCATTTTTGAGAAGAAGATTTTAAAATTTTTTTGTCAATTTTCACAAAATCCAATATGGCGGCCAAGGTCACATGACCGCTAAAGATTTTATTGCTGATATTTGCTAGACATGAGCCAATGATGCCACACAAAAAAACCGGAAGTTCCTAGACCCTCAGAAAGTGGTGCAATTGAGCACTTCCGGTTTGTGTTCTACCTAAGATGGCGGCCAGGTCATGTGACCTACATGGCTGATTTTGGGCTATGCACCACAACTCATGGCCCTTCATCAGCATGCAAAATGCCTAATCAATCGCAGCATTATTTTTCAAGTTACAGTGCTTTAAAAAACGGTGGAAAAATAATAAGAATAATAATAATAATAATAATAAACATAGCAATTACAAAAGGGTTTCCGACCCATAGGGCTCGAAACCCTAATAATAAACATAGCAATTACAATAGGGTTTCGCCCCATAGGGCTCGAAACCCTAAATATAGCTGCAGAGCAGCTATTAACGGCTTTCAAGAAAAAGGGCCATAACACCATTAAATTTGGAAAAAAAGTTTGAAGATTTGATTTGTGCAATGTATATAAGTGTAGGTTACACGACGTTCTGGCCCAATGCCTTCATTATAGCGCTATTTCCATGTCTCTAACTTCAATACTGCTTGAAATATTAGAGACATGCATATTTAATGAGATCTATGACCATATATGGTCAACGGATATGTTGGCCAATTCTCTTTTCTATTTCCTTCAATATAGTGTTTGTTCCATGTTTGTACATGGAATAGCGCTTGAGATATTAGAGACATGCATATTAAATGAGTTATATGACCATATATGGTCAACGGACATGTTGGCCAATTGTCTTTCCCAGTGCCTTCAATATAGCATTGGTACCATGTTTATACTTGCAATGGTGCTTGAGATATTGGAAACATGCATATTTAATGAGTTATATGACCATATATGGTCAACGAATATGTTGGTCAATTTTCTTGTCCATTGCCTTCGGTATACCGTTAGTTGCATGTTTGTACATGCAATAGTGCTTGAGATATTGCAGACATGCATATTTAATGAGTTATATGACCATAAATGGTCATTGAAGATGTTGACGATTTCTCTTGTCCAAAGCCTTCAATATAGCAATGGTTCCATGTCTGTATGTGCAATAGTGCCTGAGATATTATAGGTATGCATATTTAATGAGGTATATGACCTTATATGGTCAACAAATATGTTGGCTCATTCTCTTGACCATTTCCTTCAATATAGCGTCAGTTTCACGTTTGTACATGCAATAATGCTTGAGATATAAGAGACATGCATATTTAATGAGTTCTATGACCAAATCTGGTCAACGAATATTTTGTCCAATTCTCTTGTCCGTTGCCTTCAATATACCGTTAGTTCCATGTTTGTACATGCAATAGTTTTTGAGATACAAGAGACATGCATATTTAATGAGTTCCAAGATGGCGGCCGAACCACGTGACTAATCGAAAATCTGTTTCAGTCACTTTTAATGGCATGACATGTAGAAGGTATATACAAATTTTCAGGCAAAACGGTCCAGCCGTTTCAGAGAAGAAGTCGTTTGAAGTTGGCGGAATAATAATAATAATAATAATAATAATAATAATAATAATAATAATAATAATAATAATAATAATAAACATAACAAAAACAATAGGCTTTCAAGCCTGAAGGGACTTGAAAGCCTAATAATAATAAATATAGCTGCGTTGCAGCAATGTCGGGTTTCGAGCCCACTGACTTATTAGCAGCGTTCCAAAATCAGCATCATTGACAATAATATATTAAAGGAAATTGCATGGCCTTCATACTAAACATGTTGCATGTTCCTGTCTGTAACAGTGCTTAATGTATTACAATCTTGCATATTTAATGATGTCCCATGACCATATATGGTCATCGGATGTTTTTGTCAGCTCTGTTGTGCAATAACTTCAATATTGCATTGGTTGCATTTTCCTATCTGTAACAGTGCTTGAGATATAACATTTATGCATATTTGATGAGGTCACATGACCATATGTGGTCATCACATTAGTAAGTCACATCTCTTGTTCCATAGATTCGATATTGCACAGGTTGCATGTTCCCGTCTGTAACAGTGCTTGAGTTATTACATTTATGCATATTTAATGATGTCACATGACCGTGTATTGGCATCAGATGTGTTAGTCACATATCTTGTCTCATAGCTTCGATATTGCACAGGTTGTGTGTTTCTATCTGTTACTGTGTTTCAAATATAACATTTATGCATATTTGATGAGGACACATGACCATATATGGTCATCACATTAGTTAGTCACATCTCTTGTCCCATAGCTTCGATATTGCACAGGTTGCATGTTCCCGTCTGTAACAGTGCTTGAGTTATTACATTAATGCATATTTGATGAGGTCACATGATCATATATAGTCATCACATTAGTTAGTCACATCTCTTGACCCATAGCTTCGATATTGCACAGGTTGCATGTCCCTAACTCTTACAGTGCTTGATATATTACATTTATGCATATTCAATGAGTTCACATGACCATATATGGTCATCTTGTTTGTTAGTAAAATTTCATGTACCATCACTTCAATATTGCACTGGTTGCATGTTCCTGTCTGTAACTGTGCTTGAGTTATTACATTTATGTATATTTGATGAAGTCACATGACCATATATGGTCATCACATTAGTTAGTCACATCTCTTGACCCATACCTTCGATATTGCACAGGTTGCATGTCCCTATCTGTAACAGTGCTTGATATATTACATACATGCATATTTAATGAGATCACATGACCATATATGGTCATCTTGTTTGTTAGTAGAATTTCATGTACCATCACTTCAATATTGCACTGGTTGCATGTTCCTATCTGTAACAGTGCTTGAGATATTGCAATTATGTCTATAAAATGAGGTCACGTGACCATATAAAAGAACAAAAAAAATATGAAAAAACATTCTAAAATCTTCTTCTAAAAAACGGCTTGACGCCTGGACTTCATATTTTGGAATTAAATACTATGTCATATGATCTTTCAAAGTTATTCAGGGTTAGTTGATTAGTCGAAAATTATGCAAATGAGATGCAAAACAAAATTAAAAAAATTCTAGAAAAAAATCAGTCACGTGACCGCTAAAGTTTTTTTTGATGAAATTTGTAGCCCTTCTCCCACTGCTACTGCCATAAAAAAATTGGAGCACTCAGACCCTCAGAAAGGTGTGCAATTCGGCATTGAAAATTTCGTCTTTAACCCAAGATGGCGGCCTGGTCATGTGACATATGTGTCTGAACTTAGGATATGCACCAGATCTCATCCAGCTTTACCATTGTGGCAAGTATGGAGCTGATCGGTCCAACAGCGTTGACATAAAGCGTGACCAAAAATTTAGGCGGAATCATAATAATAATAATAAACGGAACAATTACAATAGGGTTTCGACCAAATGGGCTCGAAACCCTAATAATAATAAACGGAACAATTTCAATAGGGTTTCGACCAAATGGGCTCGAAACCCTAATAAATATAGCTGCATAGCAGCAATGAGCGGTTTTCAAGACCATGGCACATGGCCAAGTCACATGCAATGCATGGCCAGGTATGACTGTTTGCAATAGCCCCCAAAATTAACGTTGGTCCCATGTTTGTATATGTGATAGTGTCCAAGATATTATTGCCATGCATATGTAATGAGTTATATGACCATATATAGTCATCATGTATGTTTGTCAATTCTCTTGTCCAATGACTTCAATATAGCATTGGTTCTATGTTCCTACCTGCATCAGTGCCTAAGATATTAGAGGCATGCATATTTAATGAGTTCTATGACCATATATGGTCATCTCATATGTTGGACAATTCTCTTGTCCAATGTCTTCAGTATAGGTTTGGGTACATGTTCCTATCTTTAAAAGTGCTCGAGATATTATGGATATGCATACTTAATGTGTTCTATGACCATATATGGTAATCGAATATGTTGGTCAATCCTTTTGTCCAATGTCTTCAATATAGTATTGGTTCCATGTTTGTGCTTACAATAGTACTCGAGATATTAGAGACATGCATATTTAATGAGTTGTATGACCATATATGGTCATCGACTGTGTTGGTCAATTATCTTGTCCAAAGTCTTCAATATAGGTTTGGGTACATGTTTCTATCTTTAAAAGTGTTCGAGATATATGGATATGCATATTTAATCAGTTCTATGACCATATATGGTCATTGAATATGTTGGTCAATTCTCTCGTCCTATGTCTTCAATATAGCGTTGATTTCATGTTTGAACTTGCAATAATGCCCGAGATATTAGAGACACGCATATTTAATGAGTTATGTGACCATATATGGTCATACACTATGTTGATCAATTCTTTTGTTCAATGTCTTCAATATAGCATTGGTTCCATGTTTATACTTGCAATAGTGCCTGAGATATTAAAGACATGCATATTTAATGAGTTACATGACCATATATGGTCATCCAATATCTTGGTCAATTATCTTGTCCAATGTCTTCAATATAGCGTTAGTTCCATGTTTGTACTTGCAATAGTGCCTGAGATATTAGAGACATGCATATTTAATGAGTTGCATGACCATTTATGGTCATCCAATATTTTGGTCAATTCTCTTGTTCAATGTCTTCAATATAGCGTTAGTTCCATGTTTGTATATGCAATAGTTCTCAATATATGTCAATTCAATGTGTATCGTATATTGGCCCTCCCCCCTTTCCCATAATGCAACATTGCTGACTATTTTATATAAAATGTGAAAAATATTCATAAATCAACTGCTCCAAAACTACTGGTCGCACTTCCATGATTCTTTGATTAATCTGTAGTATGTATGATGTTCTTCAAAATTATGGCGTGGAATTTCGATACGATCAAAATTATGCAAATGAGATGCAAAACAATATTTCAGAAAATTCTAGAAAAAAAAGTCACATGACCGTTCAACTTTTTTTTCCTGATATACGTAGCTCTAGGGCCAATGCTTCTTTTAGGCGAAAGTTTGAGACTCCTAGGCCCTCAGAAAAGTGTTCAAATGAGCATGCCATTTTTCGCCTTAAATTCAAAATGGCCGCCGTACCACGTGATCAATATGCGTCATCTTAGGATATGCACTAGATCTCATCAACCTTTACAAACATATGAAAATTTTTTACAGATATGTGCAACGGTGTCGAAATGGCGCTTAGCGAAAAAATCTGGCGGAATAATAAAAAACATAACGATTACAATAGGTTTCCAAGACATGTGTCTTGAAAACCTAAATATAGCTGCATAGCAGCAATCACCGGTTTTCAAGACCATGGCACATGGCCAAGTCACATGCAATGCATGGCCATGTATGACTGTTTGCAATAGCCCTCAAAATTAACGTTGGTTCCATGTTTGTATATGTGATAGTGTCCGAGATATTATAGCCATGCATATTTAATGAGTTCCATGACTATATATGGTCATCATCTATGTTGGTCAATTCTTTTGTCCAATGTCTTCAATATAACATTGGTTCCATGTTTGTGTTTGCAATAGTGCCTGAGATACTGTAAAGGGGTAATTATTCACTGGATTTTAATTTAGCTTATTTCGCTGACTGGAAAATGCGCTAATTTAAAACCCAGTGAATATGTAAAATTTAGCATAGAACACATTATCTAAATGACGAAACCGTGAACTTAAAACCCACTGAATATGCCTGAAATCGTAAATCAGTGAAATTTAAACCCAGTGAAAATTAGTCATTTTACAGTATTAGAGACATGCATATTTAATGAGTTCTATGACCATATATAGTCATCAGGTATGTTTGTCAATTCTCTTGTCCAATGTCTTCAATATAGCATTGGTTCAATGTTCCTACTTGTAACAGTGCCTAAGATATTAGAGACTTGCATATTTAATGAGTTCTATGACCATATATGGTCACTTAAAATGTTGGTCAATTCTTTTGTCCAATGCCTTCAGTATAGGTTTGGGTACATGTCTCTATCTTTAAAAGTGCTCGAGATATTATGGATATGCATATTAAATGAGTTCTATGACCATATATGGTCATCAAATGTGTTGGTCAATCCTTTTGTCCAATGTCTTCAATATAAGTTTGGGTACATGTCTATACCTTTAAAAGTGATCGAGATATTATGGATATGCATATTTAATGAGTTCTATGACCGTATATGGTGATCGAATATGTTGTTCATTTTTTGTGTCCAATGTCTTCAATATAGCATTGGTTCCATGTTTGTACTTGCAATAGTGCCTGAGATATTAGAGACATGCATATTTAATGAGTTCTATGACCATATATGGTCATCCAATGTTTTGGTCAATTCTCTCGTCCAATGTCTTCAATACGGCGTTGGTTTCATGTTTGTACTTGCAATAGTGCCTGAGATATTAGAGACATGCATATTTACTGAGTTGCATGACCATATATGGTCATCCAATATTTTGGTCAATTCTCTTGTCCAATGTCTTCAATATAGCGTTAGTTCCATGTTTGTATATACAATAGTTCTCAATATATGTCAATTCAATGTGTATCGTACAAGGGCCCTCCCCCCTTTCCCACAATGCAACATTGCTGACTATTTTATATAAAATGTGAAAAATATTCATAAATCAACTGCTCCAAAACTACTGGTCGCACTTTCACGATTCTTTGATTAATCTGTAGTATGTATGATGTTCTTCAAAATTATGGCGTGGAATTTCGATACGATCAAAATTATGCAAATGAGATGCAAAACAATATTTCAGAAAATTCTAAAAAAAAAAGTCACATGACCGTTCAACTTTTTTTTCATGAAATACGTAGCTCTAGGGCCAATGCTTCTTTTAAGCGAAAGTTTGAGACTCCTAGACCCTCAGAAAGGTGTTTAAATGAGCATGCCATTTTTTGCCTAAAATTCAAAATGGCCGCCGTACCACGTGACCAATATGCGTCATCTTAGGATATGCATTAGATCTCATCAAACTTTACAAAGATATGAAAAAAAATTTAAGATATGTGCAACGGTGTTCAAATGGCGCTTAGCGAAAAATCTGGCGGAATAATAATAATAATAAATATAGCTGCATAGCAGCAATCACCGGTTTTCAAGACCATGGCACATGGCCAAGTCACATGCAATGCATGGCCATGTATGACTGTTTGCAATAGCCCTCAAAATTAACGTTGGTTCCATGTTTGTATATGTGATAGTGTCCGAGATATTATAGCCATGCATATTTAATGAGTTCCATGACCATATATGGTCATCATCTATGTTGGTCAATTCTGTTGTCCAATGTCTTCAATATAACATTGGTTCCATGTTTGTGTTTGCAATAGTGCCTGAGATATTAGAGACATGCATATTTAATGAGTTCTATGACCATATATAGTCATCAGGTATGTTTGTCAATTCTCTTGTCCAATGTCTTCAATATAGCATTGGTTCAATGTTCCTACTAGTAACAGTGCCTAAGATATTAGAGACTTGCATATTTAATGAGTTCTATGACCATATATGGTCACTTAAAATGTTGGTCAATTCTTTTGTCCAATGCCTTCAGTATAGGTTTGGGTACATGTCTCTATCTTTAAAAGTGCTCGAGATATTATGGATATGCATATTAAATGAGTTCTATGACCATATATGGTCATCAAATGTGTTGGTCAATCCTTTTGTCCAATGTCTTCAATATAACGTTGGTTCCATGTTTGTACTTGCAATAATGCCTGAGATATAAGAGACACGCATATTTAATGAGTTCTATGACCATATATGGTCATACACTATGTTGATCAATTCTTTTGTTCAATGTTTTCAATATAGCATTGGTTCCATGTTTGTACTTGCAATAGTGCCTGAGATATCAAAGACATGCATATTTAATGAGTTCTATGACCATATATGGTCATCGAATATGTTGTTCAATTCTCTCGGCCAATGTCTTCAATATAGCGTTGGATCCATGTTTGTACTTGCAGTAGTACCTGAGATATTAGAGACATGCATATTTAATGAGTTGCATGACCATATATGGTCATTCAATATTTTGGTCAATTATCTTGTCCAATGTCTTCAATATAGCGTTAGTTCCATGTTTGTATGTGCAATAGTTCTCAATATATGTCAATTCAATGTATATCGTATATGGGCCCTCCCCCCTTTCCCATAATGCAACATTGCTAACTATTTTATATAAAATGTGAAAAATATTCATAAATCAACTGCTCCAAAACTACTGGTCGCACTTGCATGATTCTTTGATTAATCTGTAGTTTGTATGATGTTCTTCAAAATTATGGCGTGGAATTTTGATACGATCAAAATTATGCAAATGAGATGCAAAACAATATTTCAGAAAATTCTAGAAAAAAAAGTCACATGACCGTTCAACTTTTTTTTCATGAAATACGTAGCTCTATGGCCAATGCTTCTTTTAAGCGAAAGTTTGAGACTCCTAGACCCTCAGAAAGGTGTTTAAATGAACATGCCATTTTTTGCCTAAAATTCAAAATGGCCGCCGTACCACGTGACCAATATGCGTCATCTTAGGATATGCACTAGATCTCATCAAACTTAACAAACATGTGAAAAAAGTTTCCAGATATGTGCAACGGTGTTCGCATGTCGCTTAGCGAAAAATCTGGCGGAATAATAATAATAATAATAATAATAATAATAATAATAATAAAAAACATAACAATTACAAAAGGTTTCCAAGACATGTGTCTTGAAAACCTAAATATAGCTGCATAGCAGCAATGACCGGTTTTCAAGACCATGGCACATGGCCAAGTCACATGCAATGCATGGCCATGTATGACTGTTTGCAATAGCCCTGAAAATTAACGTTGGTTCCATGTTTGAATATGTGATAGTGTCCGAGATAGTATAGCCATGCATATTTAATGAGTTCCATGACCATATATAGTCATCAGGTATGTTTGTCAATTCTCTTGTTCAATGTCTTCAATGTAGCACTGGTTCCATGTTCCTACTTGCAACAGTGCCTAAGATATCAGAGACATGCATATTTAATACCATATATGGTCATCTACTATGTTGCTCAATTCTCTTGTCCAATGTCTTCAATATAGTGTTGGTTGCATGTCTATACTTGCAATAGTGTCCGAGATTTTAGGGACAAGCATATTTAATGATTTCTATGACCATATATGGTCATTGATTGTGTTGGTCAATTCTCTTGTTCAATATCTACAATATAGTGTTGGTACAATGTTTGTACTTGCAATAGTGCATGAGATATTAGGGACTTGCATATTTAATGAGTTCTATGACCATATATGGTCATTTTATATGTTGGTCAATTTTTTTGTCCAATGCCTTCAATAAAGTTTTGGGTACATGTTTATATCTTTAAAAGTGATCGAGATATTATGGATATGCATATTTAATGAGTTCTATGACCTTATATGGTCATCGAATATTTTGGTCAATTCTCTCGTCCTTTGTCTTCAATATAGCGTTGGTTCCATGTTTGTACTTGCAATAATGCCTGAGATATTAGAGACACGCATATTTAATGAGTTATATGACCATATATGGTCATCAACAATGTTGATCAATTCTTTTGTTCAATGTCTTCAATATAGCATTGGTTCCATGTTTGTACTTGCAATAGTGCCTGAGATATGAAAGACATGTATATTTAATGAGTTATATGACCATATATGGTCATCCAATGTTTTGGTACATTTTCTTGTCCAATGTCTTCAATACAACGTTAGTTCCATGTTTGTACTTGCAATAGTGCCTGAGATATTAGAGACATGCATATTTAATGAGTTGCATATCCATATATGGTCATCCAATATTTTGGTAAATTCCCTTGTCCAATGTCTTCAATATAGCGTTAGTTCCATTCTTGTATGTGCAATAGTTCTCAATAGATGTCAATTGAATGTGTATCGTATATGGGCCCTCCCCCCTTTCCCATAATGCAACATTGCTGACTATTTCATATAAAATGTGAAAAATATTCATAAATCAACTGCTCCAAAACTACTGGTCGCACTTTCATGATTCTTTGATTAATCTGTAGTATGTATGATGTTCTTCAAAATTATGGCGTGGAATTTTGATACGATCAAAATTATGCAAATGAGATGCAAAACAATATTTTAGAAAATTCTAGAAAAAAAAGTCACATGACCGTTCAACTTTTTTTTCATGAAATACGTAGCTCTAGGGCCAATGCTTCTTTTAAGTGAAAGTTTGAGACTCCTAGACCCTCAGAAAGGTGTTTAAATGAGCATGCCATTTTTCGCCTTAAATTCAAAATGGCCGCCGTACCACGTGACCAATATGCATCATCTTAGGATATGCACTAGATCTCATCATACTTAACAAACATGTGAAAAAATTTTCCAGATATGTGCAACGGTGTTCGAATGGCGCTTAGCGAAAAAATCTGGCGGAATAATAATAATAAAAAACATAACGATTACAATAGGTTTCCAAGACATGTGTCTTGAAAACCTAATAATAATAAAAAACATAACAATTACAAAAGGTTTCCAAGACAATGTGTCTTGAAAACCTAATAAACGGAACAATTACAATAGGGTTTCGACCAAATGGGCTCGAAACCCTAATAATAATAAACGGAACAATTTCAATAGGGTTTCGACCAAATGGGCTCGAAACCCTAATAAATATAGCTGCATAGCAGCAATCACCGGTTTTCAAGACCATGGCACATGGCCCAGTCACATGCAATGCATGGCCATGTATGACTGTTTGCAATAGCCCTGAAAATTGCACATTGGTTCCATGTTTGTATATGTGATAGTGTCCGAGATATTATAGCCATGCATATTTAATGAGTTACATGACCATATATAGTAATCGGGCATGTTTGTCAATTCTCTTGTCCAATGTCTTCAATATAGCATTGGTTCAATGTTCCTACTTGCAACAGTGCCTAAGATATTAGAGACTTGCATATTTAATGAGTTCTATGACCATATATGGTCATTTAAAATGTTGGTCAATTCTTTTGTCCAATGCCTTCAGTATATGTTTGGATACATGTCTCTATCTTTAAAAGTGCACGAGATATTATGGCTATGCATATTTAATGAGTACTATGACCGTATATAGTCATCAACTATGTTGGTCAATTTTTTTGTCCAATGTCTTCAATATAGCATTGGTTCCATGTTTGTTCTTGCAATAGTGCGTAAGATAATAGAGACATGCATATTTAATGAGTTTTATGACCATATATGGTCATCAACTATGTTGGTCAATTCTGTTGTCCAATGTCTTCAATATAGGGTTGGCACCATGTTTGTACTTGCAATAGTGCATAAGATATTAGAGACAGCATATTTAATGAGTTCTATTACCATATATGGTCATCGAATGTGTTCATCAATTCTCTTGTCCAATGCTTTCAATATAGGTTTGGGTACATGTCTATATCTTTTAAAGTGCTAGAGATATTATGAATATTCATATTTAATGAGTTTTATGACCATATATGGCCATCAACTATGTTGGTCAATTCTTTTGTCCAATGTCTTCAATATAGCATTGGTTCCATGTTTGTGCTTGTAATAGTGCCTGAGCTATGAGAGACATGCATATTTAATGAGTTGCATGACCATATATGGACATTGAATGTGTTGGTCAATTCTCTTGTCCAATGCTTTCAATATAGGTTTGGGTACATGTCTCTATCTTTTAAAGTGCTAGAGATATTATGGATATGCATATTTAATGAGTTCTATGACTATATATGGTCATCAACTATGTTGGTCAATTCATTTGTTCAATGTCTTCAATATAGACATGGTTCCATGTTTGTGCTTGCAATAGTGTCTGAGCTATTAGAGACATGCATATTTAATGAGTTGCATGACCATATATGGTCATCAAATGTGTTGGTCAATCCTTTTGTCCAATGTCTTCAATATAACATTGGATTCATGTTTGTGTTTGCAATAGTGCCTGAGATATTAGAGACATGCATATTTAATGAGTTATATGACCATATATGGTCATCGAATGTGTTGGTCAATTCTCTTGTCCAATGTCTTCAATATAGGTTTGGGTACATGTCTATATCTTTAAAAGTGATCAAGATATTATAGATATACATATTTAATGAGTTCTATGACCATATATGGTCATCGAATATGTTGGTCAATTCTTTTGTCCAATGTCTTCAATATAGCGTTGGTTCCATGTTTGTACTTGCAATAGTGCCTGAGATATTAGTGACATGCATATTTAATGAGTTGCATGACCATATATGGTCATTCAATATTTTGGTCAATTCTCTTGTCCAATGTCTTCAATATAGCGTTAGTTCCATGTTTGTATGTGCAATAGTTCTCAATACATCTCAATTCAATGTATATCGTATATGGCCCTCCCCCCTTTCCCATAATGCAACATTGCTAACTATTTTATATAAAATGTGAAAAATATTCATAAATCAACTGCTCCAAAACTACTGGTCGCACTTGCATGATTCTTTGATTAATCTGTAGTATGTGTGATGTTCTTCAAAATTATGGCGTGGAATTTTGATACGATCAAAATTATGCAAATGAGATGCAAAACAATATTTCAGAAAATTCTAGAAAAAAAAGTCACATGACCGTTCAACTTTTTTTTCATGAAATACGTAGCTCTAGGGCCAATGCTTCTTTTAAGCGAAAGTTTGAGACTCCTAGACCCTCAGAAAGGTGTTTAAATGAGCATGCGATTTTTAGCCTAAAATTCAAAATGGCCGCCGTACCACGTGACCAATATGCGTCATCTTAGGATATGCACTAGATCTCATCAGACTTTACAAACATATGAAAAAATTTTCAAGATATGTACAACGGTGTTCGAATGGCGCTTAGCGAAATATCTGGCGGAATAATAATAATAATAATAAAAAACATAACAATTACAAAAGGTTTCCAAGACATGTGTCTTGAAAACCTAATAATAAACATAACAATTACAAAAGGTTTCCAAGACATGTGTCTTGAAAACCTAAATATAGCTGCATAGCAGCAATGACCGGTTTTCAAGACCATGGCACATGGCCAAGTCACATGCAATGCATGGCCAGGTATGACTGTTTGCAATAGCCCCCAAAATTAACGTTGGTCCCATGTTTGTATATGTGATAGTGTCCAAGATATTATTGCCATGCATATGTAATGAGTTATATGACCATATATAGTCATCAGGTATGTTTGTCAATTCTCTTGTCCAATGACTTCAATATAGCATTCGTTCCATGTTCCTACCTGCATCAGTGCCTAAGATATTAGAGGCATGCATATTTAATGAGTTCTATGACCATATATGGTCATCTCATATGTTGGACAATTCTCTTGTCCAATGTCTTCAGTATAGGTTTGGGTACATGTCCCTATCTTTAAAAGTGCTCGAGATATTATGGATATGCATACTTAATGTGTTCTATGACCATATATGGTAATCGAATATGTTGGTCAATCCTTTTGTCCAATGTCTTCAATATAGTATTGGTTCCATGTTTGTGCTTACAATAGTACTCGAGATATTAGAGACATGCATATTTAATGAGTTGTATGACCATATATGGTCATCGACTGTGTTGGTCAATTATCTTGTCCAAAGTCTTCAATATAGGTTTGGGTACATGTTTCTATCTTTAAAAGTGTTCGAGATATATGGATATGCATATTTAATCAGTTCTATGACCATATATGGTCATCGAATATGTTGGTCAATTCTCTCGTCCTATGTCTTCAATATAGCGTTGATTCCATGTTTGAACTTGCAATAATGCCCGAGATATTAGAGACACGCATATTTAATGAGTTATATGACCATATATGGTCATACACTATGTTGATCAATTCTTTTGTTCAATGTCTTCAATATAGCATTGGTTCCATGTTTATACTTGCAATAGTGCCTGAGATATTAAAGACATGCATATTTAATGAGTTACATGACCATATATGGTCATCCAATATCTTGGTCAATTATCTTGTCCAATGTCTTCAATATAGCGTTAGTTCCATGTTTGTACTTGCAATAGTGCCTGAGATATTAGAGACATGCATATTTAATGAGTTGCATGACCATTTATGGTCATTCAATATTTTGGTCAATTCTCTTGTCCAATGTATTCAATATAGCGTTAGTTCCATGTTTGTATATGCAATAGTTCTCAATATATGTCAATTCAATGTGTATCGTATATGGGCCCTCCCCCCTTTCCCATAATGCAACATTGCTGACTATTTTATATAAAATGTGAAAAATATTCATAAATCAACTGCTCCAAAACTACTGGTCGCACTTCCATGATTCTTTGATTAATCTGTAGTATGTATGATGTTCTTCAAAATTATGGCGTGGAATTTCGATACGATCAAAATTATGCAAATGAGATGCAAAACAATATTTCAGAAAATTCTAGAAAAAAAAGTCACATGACCGTTCAACTTTTTTTTTTCTGATATACGTAGCTCTAGGGCCAATGCTTCTTTTAGGCGAAAGTTTGAGACTCCTAGGCCCTCAGAAAGGTGTTTAAATGAGCATGCCATTTTTTGCCTAAAATTCAAAATGGCCGCCGTACCACGTGATCAATATGCGTCATCTTAGGATATGCACTAGATCTCATCAACCTTTACAAACATATGAAAATTTTTTACAGATATGTGCAACGGTGTGAAATGGCGCTTAGCGAAAAAATCTGGCGGAATAATAAAAAACATAAATATAGCTGCATAGCAGCAATCACCGGTTTTCAAGACCATGGCACAATGCCAAGTCACATGCAATGCATGGCCATGTATGACTGTTTGCAATAGCCCTGAAAATTAATGTTGGTTCCATGTTTGTATATGTGATCGTGTCCGAGATATTATAGCCTTGCATATTTAATGAGTTCCATGACCATATATAGTCACCGGGTATGTTTGTCAGTTCTCTTGTCCAATGTCTTCAATATAGCATTGGTACAATGTTCCTACTTGCAACAGTGCCTAAGATATTAGAGACTTGCATATTTAATGAGTTTTATGACCATATATGGTCATCAAATATGTTGGTCAATCCTTTTGTTCAATGTCTTCAATATAACATTGGTTCCATGTTTGTGTTTGGAATAGTGCCTGAGATATTAGAGACATGCAAATTTAATGAGTTCTATGACCATATATGGTCATCGAATGTGTTGGTCAATTCTCTTGTCCGAAGTCTTCAATATAGGTTTGGGTACATGTCTCTATCTTTAAAAGTGCTCGAGATATTATGGATATGCATATTTAATGAGTTCTATGACCATATATGGTCATCAACTATGTTGGTCAATTCTTTTGTCCAATGTCTTCAATATAGCATTGGTTCCATGTTTGTACTTGCAATAGTGCCTGAGATATTAGAGACATGCATATTTAATGAGTTCAATGACCATATATGGTCATTTTATATGTTGGTCATTTTTTTTGTCCAATGCCTTCAATATAGATTTGGGTACATGTATCTATCTTTAAAAGTGCTCGAGATATTATGGATATGCATATTTAATGAGTTCTATGACCGTATATGGTCATCGAATATGTTGGTCAATTCTCTCGGCCAATGTCTTCAATATAGCGTTGGTTCCATTTTTGTACTTGCAATAGTGCCTGAGATATTAGAGACATGCATATTTAATGAGTTGCATGACCATATATGGTCATCCAATATTTTGGTCAATTCTCTTGTCCAATGTCTTCAATATAGCGTTCGTTCCATGTTTGTATAAACAATAGTTCTCAATAAATGTCAATTCAATGTGTATCGTATATGGGCCCTCCCCCCTTTCCCATAATGCATCATTGCTGACTATTATATATAAAATGTGAAAAATATTCATAAATCAGCTGCTCCAAAACTACTGGTCGCACTTTCATGATTCTTTGATTAATCTGTAGTATGTATGATGTTCTTCAAAATTATGGCGTGGAATTTTGATACGATCAAAATTATGCAAATGAGATGCAAAACAATATTTCAGAAAATTCTAGAAAAAAAAGTCACATGACCGTTCAACTTTTTTTTCATGAAATACGTAGCCCTAGGGTCAATGCTTCTTTTAAGCGAAAGTTTGAGACTCCTAGACCCTCAGAAAGGTGTTTAAATGAGCATGCCATTTTTGGCCTTAAATTCAAAATGGCCGCCGTACCACGTGACCAATATGCGTCATCTTAGGATATGCACTAGATCTCATCAGACTTTACAAACATGTGCAAACATTTTCAAGATATGTGCAACGGTGTTCGAATGGCACTTAGCGAAAAATCTGGCGGAATAATAATAATAATAAATATAGCTGCGTTGCAGCAATGTCGGGTTTCGAGCCCACTGACTTATTAGCAGCGTTCCAAAATCAGCATCATTGACAATAATATATTAAAGGAAATTGCATGGCCTTCATACTAAACATGTTACATGTTCCTGTCTGTAACAGTGCTTAAGGTATTATAATCTCGCATATTTAATTATGTCCCATGAACATATATGGTCATCTGATGTTTTTGTCAGCTCTGTTGTGCAATAACTTCAATATAGCATTGGTTGCATGTTCCTATCTGTAACAGTGCTTGAGATATAACATTTATGCATATTTGATGAGGTCACATGACCATATATGGTCATCACATTAGTTAGTCACATCTCTTGTTCCATAGATTCGATATTGCACAGGTTGCATGTTCCCGTCTGTAATAGTGATTGAGTTATTACATTTATGCTTATTTGATGAGGTCACATGACCATATATGGTCATCGGATATGTTAGTGACTTCTGTTGTGCAATAGCTTCAATATTGCACTGGTTGCATGTTCCAATCTGTAACAGTGCTTGAGATATAACATTTATGCATATTTGATGAGGTCACATGACCATATATGGTCATCGGATGTGTTAGTCACTTCTGTTGTGCAATAGCTTCAATATTGCATTGGTTGCATTTTCGTATCTGTAACAGTGCTTGAGATATTGCAATTTTTATGCATATTTGATGAGGTCACATGACCATATGTGGTCATCACATTAGTCAGTCACATCTCTTGTTCCATAGATTCGATATTGCACAGGTTGCATGTTCCCGTCTGTAATAGTGCTTGAGTTATTACATTTATGCTTATTTGATGAGGTCACATGACCATATATGGTCATCGGATATGTTAGTGACTTCTGTTGTGCAATAGCTTCAATATTGCACTGGTTGCATGTTCCTATCTGTAACAGTGCTTGAGTTATTACATTTATGCATATTTGATGAAATTACATGACCATATATGGTCATCACATTAGTTAGCCACATCTCTTGTCTCATAGCTTCGATATTGCATAGGTTGCATGTCTCTATCTGTGATTCTGCTTGAGATATTACAATTATGCATATTTAATGACGTCACATGACCATATACGGTCATCACATTAGTTACTCACATCTCATGTCCCACAGCTTCGATTTTGCACAGGTTGCATGTTCATGTCTGTAACAGTGCTTGAGATAATTCAATTATGCATATTTAATGAAGTCACATGACCATATATGGTCATCACATTAGTTAGCCACATCTCTTGACCCATACCTTCGATATTGCACAGGTTGCATGTCCCTAACTCTTGCAGTGCTTGATATATTACATTTATGCATATTCAATGAGGTCACATGACCATATATGGTCATCTTGTTTGTTAGTAAAATTTCATGTACCATCACTTCAATATTGCACTGGTTGCATGTTCCCGTCTGTAACTGTGCTTGAGTTATTACATTTATGCATATTTGATGAAGTCACATGACCATATATGGTCATCACATTAGTTAGTCACATCTCGTGTCTTATAGCTTCGATATTGCACAGGTTGCATGTCCCTATCTTTAACAGTGCTGATATATTACATTTATGCATATTTAACGAGATCACATGACCATATATGGTCATCTTGTTTGTTAGTAGAATTTCATGTACATCACTTCAATATTGCACTGGTTGCATGTTCCTATCTGTAACAGTGCTTGAGATATTGCAATTATGTCTATAAAATGAGGTCACGTGACCATATAAAAGAACAAAAAAATATGAAAAAACATTCTAAAATCTTCTTATAAAAAACGGCTTTTCGCATGGACTTCCATATTTTGGAATTAAATACTATGTCATATGATCTTTCAAAGTTATTCAGGGTTAGTTGATTTGTCGAAAATTATGCAAATGAGATGCAAAACAAAATTTAAAAAAATTCTAAAAAAAAAGTCACGTGACCGCTAAAGTTTTTTTTTATGAAATTTGTAGCCCTTGTCGCACTGCTTCTATCATAAAAAAATTGGAGCACTTGCATGGCCTTCATACTAAACATGTTACATGTTCCTGTCTGTAACAGTGCTTAATGTTTTACAATCATACATATTTAATGATGTCACATGACCATATATGGACATCGGATGTGTCAGTCACTTCTGTTGTGCAATAACTTCAATATTGCACTGGTTGCATGTTCCTATCTGTATCAGTGCTTGACATATAACATTTATGCATATTTGATGAGGTCACATGACCATATATGGTCATCACATTAGTTAGTCACATCTATTGTTCCATAGATTCGATATTGCACAGGTTGCATGTTCCCGTCTGTAATAGTGCTTGAGTTATTACATTTATGCTTATTTGATGAGGTCACATGACCATATATGGTCATCGGATATGTTAGTCACTTCTGTTGTGCAATAGCTTCAATATTGCACTGGTTGCATGTTCCTATCTGTAACAGTGATTGAGATATAACATTTATGCATAATTGATGAGGTCACATGACCATATATGGTCATCAGATGTGTTAGTCACTTCTGTTGTGCAATAGCTTCAATATTGCACTGGTTGCATGTTCCTATCTGTAACAGTGCTTGAGTTACTACATTTATGCATATTTGATGAAGTTACATGACCATATATGGTCATCACATTAGTTAGTCACATCTCTTGTCTCATAGCTTCAATATTGCATATGTTGCATGTCTCTATTTGTGATTCTGCTTGAGATATTACAATTATGCATATTTAATGACGTCACATGACCATATACGGTCATCTCATTAGTTACTCACATCTCATGTCCCATACCTTCGATTTTGCACAGGTTGCATGTTCATGTCAGTAACAGTGCTTGAGTTATTTCATGTATGCATATTTGATGAAGTTACATGACCATATATGGTCATCACATTAGTTAGTCACATCTCTTGTCTCACAGCTTCGATATTGCACAGGTTGCATGTTTCTAACTGTAACAGTGCTTGAGATAATTCAATTATGCATATTTAATGAAGTCACATGACCATATATGGTCATCACATTAGTTAGTCACATCTCTTGACCCATACCTTCGATATTGCACAGGATGCATGTCCCTAACTCTTACAGTGCTTGATATATTACATTTAATCATATTCAATGAGGTCACATGACCATATATGGTCATCTTGTTTGTTAGTAAAATTTCATGTACCATCACTTCAATATTGCACTGGTTGCATGTTCCCGTCTGTAACTGTGCTTGAGTTATTACATTTATGCATATTTGATGAAGTCACATGACCATATATGGTCATCACATTAGTTAGTCACATCTCGTGTCTTATAGCTTCGATATTGCACAGGTTGCATGTCGCTATCTGTAACAGTGCTTGATATATTACATTTATGCATATTTAATGAGATCACATGACCATATATGGTCATCTTGTTTGTTAGTAGAATTTCATGTACCATCACTTCAATATTGCACTGGTTGCATGTTCCTATCTGTAACAGTGCTTGAGATATTGCAATTATGTCTATAAAATGAGGTCACGTGACCATATAAAAGAACAAAAAAAATATGAAAAAACATTCTAAAATCTTCTTCTAAAAAACGGCTTACCGCCTGGACTTCATATTTTGGAATTAAATACTATGTCATATGATCTTTCAAAGTTATTCAGGGATAGTTGATTAGTCGAAAATTATGCAAATGAGATGCAAAAGAAAATTAAAAAAATTCTAGAAAAAAATTAGTCACGTGACCGCTAAAGTTTTTTTTGATGAAATTTGTAGCCCTTGTCGCACTGCTACTATCATAAAAAAATTGGAGCACTCAGACCCTCAGAAAGGTGCGCAATTCGGCATTGAAAATTTCGCCTTTAATCCAAGATGGCGGCCTGGTCATGTGACCTATGTGTCTGAACTTAGGATATGCACCAGATCTCATACAACTTTACCATTGTGGCAAGTATGGAACTGATCGGTCCAACGGTGTTGACATAAAGCGTGACCAAAAATTTAGGCGGAAGAATAATAATAATAATAATAATAAATATAGCTGCGTTGCAGCAATGTCGGGTTTCGAGCCCACTGACTTATTAGCAGCGTTCCAAAATCAGCATCATTGACAATAATGTATTAAAGGAAATTGCATGGCCTTCATACTAAACATGTTACATGTTCCTGTCTGTAACAGTGCTTAAGGTATTACAATCTCGCATATTTAATGATGTCACATGACCATATATGGTCATCTGATGTTTTTGTCAGCTCTGTTGTGCAATAACTTCAATATTGCATTGGTTGCATGTTCCTATCTGTAACAGTGCTTGAGATATAACATTTATGCATATTTGACGAGGTCACATGACCATATATGGTCATCACATTAGTTAGTCACATCTCTTGTTCCATAGATTCGATATTGCACAGGTTGCATGTTCCCGTCTGTAATACTGCTTGAGTTATTACATTTATGCTTATTTGATGAGGTCACATGACCATATATGGTCATCGGATATGTTAGACACTTCTGTTGTGCAATAGCTTCAATATTGCACAGGTTGCATGTTCCTATCTGTAACAGTGCTTGAGATATAACATTTATGCATATTTGATGAGGTCACATGACCATATATGGTCATCAGATGTGTTAGTCACTTCTGTTGTGCAATAGCTTCAATATTGCACTGGTTGCATGTTCCTATCTGTAACAGTGCTTGAGTTATTACATTTATGCATATTTGATGAAATTACATGACCATATATGGTCATCACATTAGTTAGCCACATCTCTTGTCTCATAGCTTCGATATTGCATAGGTTGCATGTCTCTATCTGTGATTCTGCTTGAGATATTACAATTATGCATATTTAATGACGTCACATGACCATATATGGTCATCACATTAGTTACTCACATCTCATGTCCCACAGCTTCGATTTTGCACAGGTTGCATGTTCATGTCTGTAACAGTGCTTGAGATAATTCAATTATGCATATTTAATGAAGTCACATGACCATATATGGTCATCACATTAGTTAGCCACATCTCTTGACCCATACCTTCGATATTGCACAGGTTGCATGTCCCTAACTCTTGCAGTGCTTGATATATTACATTTATGCATATTCAATGAGGTCACATGACCATATATGGTCATCTTGTTTGTTAGTAAAATTTCATGTACCATCACTTCAATATTGCACTGGTTGCATGTTCCCGTCTGTAACTGTGCTTGAGTTATTACATTTATGCATATTTGATGAAGTCACATGACCATATATGGTCATCACATTAGTTAGTCACATCTCGTGTCTTATAGCTTCGATATTGCACAGGTTGCATGTCCCTATCTGTAACAGTGCTTGATATATTACATTTATGCATATTTAATGAGATCACATGACCATATATGGTCATCTTGTTTGTTAGTAGAATTTCATTTACCATCACTTCAATATTGCACTGGTTGCATGTTCCTATCTGTAACAGTGCTTGAGATATTGCAATTATGTCTATAAAATGAGGTCACGTGACCATATAAAAGAACAAAAAAATATGAAAAAACATTCTAAAATCTTCTTATAAAAACGGCTTTTCGCCTGGACTTCCATATTGTGGAATTAAATACTATGTCATATGATCTTTCAAAGTTATTCAGGGTTAGTTGATTCGCCGAAAATTATGCAAATGAGATGCAAAACAAAATTTAAAAAAATTCTAAAAAAAAAAAGTCACGTGACCGCTAAAGTTTTTTTTGATGAAATTTGTAGCCCTTGTCGCTCTGCTACTATCATAAAAAAATTGGAGCACTCAGACCCTCAGAAAGGTGCGCAATTCGGCATTGAAAATTTCGCCTTTAATCCAAGATGGCGGCCTGGTCATGTGACCTATGTGTCTGAACTTAGGATATGCACCAGATCTCATACAGCTTTACCATTGTGGCAAGTATGAAACTGATCGGTCCAACGGTGTTGACATAAAGCGTGACCAAAAATTTAGGCGGAAGAATAATAATAATAAATATAGCTGCGTTGCAGCAATGTCGGGTTTCGAGCCCACTGACTTATTAGCAGCGTTCCAAAATCAGCATCATTGACAATAATATATTAAAGGAAATTGCATGGCCTTCATACTAAACATGTTGCATGTTCCTGTCTGTAACAGTGCTTAAGGTATTACAATCTTGCATATTTAATGATGTCCCATGACCATATATGGTCATCGGATGTTTTTGTCAGCTCTGTTGTGCAATAACTTCAATATTTCATTGGTTGCATTTTCCTATCTGTAACAGTGCTTGAGATGTAACATTTATGCATATTTGATGAGGTCACATGACCATATGTGGTCATCACATTAGTTAGTCACATCTCTTGTTCCATAGATTCGATATTGCACAGGTTGCATGTTCCCGTCTGTAACAGTGCTTGAGTTATTACATTTATGCATATTTAATGATGTCACATGACCGTGTATGGGCATCAGATGTGTTAGTCGCATATCTTGTCTCATAGCTTCGATATTGCACAGGTTGTGTGTTTCTATCTGTTACTGTGTTTCAAATATAACATTTATGCATATTTGATGAGGTCACATGACCATATATGGTCATCACATTAGTTAGTCACATCTCTTGTTCCATAGATTCGATATTGCACAGGTTGCATGTTCCCGTCTGTAATAGTGCTTGAGTTATTACATTTATGCTTATTTGATGAGGTCACATGACCATATATGGTCATCGGATATGTTAGTGACTTCTGTTGTGCAATAGCTTCAATATTGCACTGGTTGCATGTTCCTATCTGTAACAGTGCTTGAGGTATAACATTTATGCATATTTGATGAGGTCACATGACCATATATGGTCATCGGATGTGTTAGTCACTTCTGTTGTGCAATAGCTTCAATATTGCACTGGTTGCATGTTCCTATCTGTAACAGTACTTGAGTTATTACATTTATGCATATTTGATGAAATTACATGACCATATATGGTCATCACATTAGTTAGCCACATCTCTTGTCTCATAGCTTCGATATTGCACAGGTTGCATGTCTCTATCTGTGATTCTGCTTGAGATATTACAATTATGCATATTTAATGACGTCACATGACCATATACGGTCATCACATTAGTTACTCACATCTCATGTCCCACACCTTCGATTTTGCACAGGTTGCATGTTCATGTCTGTAACAGTTCTTGAGATAATTCAATTATGCATATTTAATGAAGTCACATGACCATATATGGTCATCACATTAGTTAGCCACATCTCTTGACCCATACCTTCGATATTGCACAGGTTGCATGTCCCCAACTCTTGCAGTGCTTGATATATTATATTTATGCATATTCAAGGAGGTCACATGACCATATATGGTCATCTTGTTTGTTAGTAAAATTTCATGTACCATCACTTCAATATTGCACTGGTTGCATGTTCCCGTCTGTAACTGTGCTTGAGTTATTACATTTATGCATATTTGATGAAGTCACATGACCATATATGGTCATCACATTAGTTAGTCACATATCATGTCTTATAGCTTCGATATTGCACAGGTTGCATGTCCCTATCTGTAACAGTGCTTGATATATTACATTTATGCATATTTAATGAGATCACATGACCATATATGGTCATCTTGTTTGTTAGTAGAATTTCATGTACCATCACTTCAATATTGCACTGGTTGCATGTTCCTATCTGTAACAGTGCTTGAGATATTGCAATTATGTCTAAAAAATGAGGTCACGTGACCATGTAAAAGAACAAAAAAATATGGAAAAACATTCTAAAATCTTCTTATAAAAAACGGCTTATCGCCTGGACACAATATTTTGGAATTAAATACTATGTCAGATGATCTTTCAATGTTATTTAGGGTTAGTTGATTTGTCGAAAATTATGCAAATGAGATGCAAAACAATATTTAAAAAAATTCTAAAAAAAAAAGTCACGTGACCGCTAAAGTTTTTTTTGATGAAATTTGTAGCCCTTGTCGCACTGCTACTATCATAAAAAAATTGGAGCACTCAGACCCTCAGAAAGCTGCGCAATTTGGCATTGAAAATTTCGCCTTTATTTCAAGATGGCGGCCTGGCCATGTGACCTATGTGTCTGAACTTAGGCTATGCACTAGATCTCATCCAGCTTTACCATTGTGGCAAGTACTGAGCTGATCGGTCCAACAGCGTTGACATAAAGTGTGACCGAAAAACGGCGGAAGAATAATAATAATAAATATAGCTGCGTTGCAGCAATGTCGGGTTTCGAGCCCACTGACTTATTAGCTGCGTTCCAAAATTAGCATCATTGACAATAATATATTAAAGGAAATTGCATGGCCTTCATACTAAACATGTTGCATGTTCCTGTCTGTAACAGTGCTTAAGGTATTACAATCTTGCATATTTAATGATGTCCCATGACCATATATGGTCATCAGATGTTTTTGTCAGCTCTGTTGTGCAATAACTTCAATATTGCATTGGTTGCATTTTCCTATCTGTAACAGTGCTTGAGATGTAACATTTATGCATATTTGATGAGGTCACATGACCATATGTGGTCATCACATTAGTTAGTCACATCTCTTGTTCCATAGATTCGATATTGCACAGGTTGCATGTTCCCGTCTGTAACAGTGCTTGAGTTATTACATTTATTCATATTTAATGATGTCACATGACCGTGTATGGGCATCAGATGTGTTAGTCACATATCTTGCCTCATAGCTTAGATATTGCACAGGTTGTGTGTTTCTTTCTGTTACTGTGTTTCAAATATAACATTTATGCATATTTGATGAGGTCACATGACCATATATGGTCATCACATTAGTTAGTCACATCTCTTGTTCCATATATTCGATATTGCACAGGTTGCATGTTCCCGTCTGTAATAGCGCTTGAGTTATTACATTTATGCTTATTTGATGAGGTCATATGACCATATATGGTCATCGGATATGTTAGTGACTTCTGTTGTGCAATAGCTTCAATATTGCACTGGTTGCATGTTCCTATCTGTAACAGTGCTTGAGATATAACATTTATGCATATTTGATGAGGTCACATGACCATATATGGTCATCGGATGTGTTAGTCACTTCTGTTGTGCAATAGCTTCAATATTGCACTGGTTGCATGTTCCTATCTGTAACAGTGCTTGAGTTATTACATTTATGCATATTTGATGAAATTACATGACCATATATGGTCATCACATTAGTTAGCCACATCTCTTTTCTCATAGCTTCGATATTGCATAGGTTGCATGTCTCTATCTGTGATTCTGCTTGATATATTACAATTATGCATATTTAATGACGTCACATGACCATATACGGTCATCACATTAGTTACTCATATCTCATGTCCCACAGCTTCGATTTTGCACAGGTTGCATGTTCATGTCTGTAACAGTGATTGAGATAATTCAATTATGCATATTTAATGAAGTCACATGACCATATATGGTCATCACATTAGTTAGCCACATCTCTTGACCCATACCTTCGATATTGCACAGGTTGCATGTCCCTAACTCTTGCAGTGCTTGATATATTACATTTATGCATATTCAATGAGGTCACATGACCATATATGGTCATCTTGTTTGTTAGTAAAATTTCATGTACCATCACTTCAATATTGCACTGGTTGCATGTTCCCGTCTGTAACTGTGCTTGAGTTATTACATTTATGCATATTTGATGAAGTCACATGACCATATATGGTCATCACATTAGTTAGTCACATCTCGTGTCTTATAGCTTCGATATTGCACAGGTTGCATGTCCCTATCTGTAACAGTGCTTGATATATTACATTTATGCATATTTAATGAGATCACATGACCATATATGGTCATCTTGTTTGTTAGTAGAATTTCATGTACCATCACTTCAATATTGCACTGGTTGCATGTTCCTATCTGTAACAGTGCTTGAGATATTGCAATTATGTCTATAAAATGAGGTCACGTGACCATATAAAAGAACAAAAAAATATGAAAAAACATTCTAAAATCTTCTTATAAAAAACGGCTTTTCGCCTGGACTTCCATATTTTGGAATTAAATACTATGTCATATGATCTTTCAAAGTTATTCAGGGTTAGTTGATTTGTCGAAAATTATGCAAATGAGATGCAAAACAAAATTTAAAAAAATTCTAAAAAAAAAAGTCACGTGACCGCTAAAGTTTTTTTTGATGACATTTGTAGCCCTTGTCGCACTGCTACTATCATAAAAAAATTGGAGCACTCAGACCCTGAGAAAGGTGCGCAATTCGGCATTGAAAATTTCGCTTTTAATCCAAGATGGCGGCCTGGTCATGTGACCTATGTGTCTGAACTTAGGATATGCACCAGATCTCATACAGCTTTACCACTGTGGCAAGTATGGAACTGATCGGTCCAACGGTGTTGACATAAAGCGTGACCAAAAATTTAGGCGGAAGAATAATAATAATAATAATAATAATAAATATAGCTGCGTTGCAGCAATGTCGGGTTTCGAGCCCACTGACTTATTAGCTGCGTTCCAAAATCAGCATCATTGACAATAATATATTATAGGAAATTGCATGGCCTTCATACTAAACATGTTGCATGTTCCTGTCTGTAACAGTGCTTAAGGTATTTCAATCTTGCATATTTAATGATGTCCCATGACCATATATGGTCATCTGATGTTTTTGTCAGCTCTGTTGTGCAATAACTTCAATATTGCATTGGTTGCATTTTCCTATCTGTAACAGTGCTTGAGATATAACATTTATGCTTATTTGATGAGGTCACATGACCATATGTGGTCATCACATTAGTTAGTCACATCTCTTGTTCCATAGATTCGATATTGCACAGGTTGCATGTTCCCGTCTGTAACAGTGCTTGAGTTATTACATTTATGCATATTTAATGATGTCACATGACCGTGTATGGGCATCAGATGTGTTAGTCACATATCTTGTCTCATAGCTTCGATATTGCACAGGTTGTGTGTTTCTATCTGTTACTGTGTTTCAAATATAACATTTATGCATATTTGATGAGGTCACATGACCATATATGGTCATCACATTAGTTAGTCACATCTCTTGTTCCATAGATTCGATATTGCACAGGTTGCATGTTCCCGTCTGTAATAGTGCTTGAGTTATTACATTTATGCTTATTTGATGAGGTCACATGACCATATATGGTCATCGGAAATGTTAGTGACTTCTGTTGTGCAATAGCTTCAATATTGCACTGGTTGCATGTTCCTATCGGTAACAGTGCTTGAGATATAACATTTATGCATATTTGATGAGGTCACATGACCATATATGGTCATCGGATGTGTTAGTCACTTCTGTTGTGCAATAGCTTCAATATTGCACTGTTTGCATGTTCCTATCTGTAACAGTGCTTGAGATATAACATTTATGCATATTTGATGAGGTCACATGACCATATATGGTCATTGGATGTGTTAGTGACTTCTGTTTTTCAATAGCTTCAATATTGCACTGGTTGCATGTTCCTATCTGTAACAGTGCTTGAGTTTCTACATTTATGCATATTTGATGAAGTTACATGACCATATATGGTCATCACATTAGTTAGTCACATCTCATGTCCCACAGCTTCGATTTTGCACAGGTTGCATGTTCATGTCTGTAACAGTGCTTGAGTTATTACATGTATGCATATTTGATTAAGTTACATGACCATATATGGTCATCACATTAGTTAGTCACATCTCTTGTCTCATAGCTTCGATATTGCACAGGTTGCATGTCTCTATCTGTAACAGTGCTTGAGATATTACAATTATGCATATTTAATGACGGCACATGACCATATACGGTCATCACATTAGTTACTCACATCTCATGTCCCACAGCTTCGATTTTGCACAGGTTGCATGTTCATGTCTGTAACAGTGCTTGAGATAATTCAATTATGCATATTTAATGAAGTCACATGACCATATATGGTCATCACATTAGTTAGTCATATCTCTTGACCCATACCTTCGATATTGCACAGGTTGCATGTCCCTAACTCTTGCAGTGCTTGATATATTACATTTATGCATATTCAATGAGGTCACATGACCATATATGGTCATCTTGTTTGTTAGTAAAATTTCATGTACCATCCCTTCAATATTGCACTGGTTGCATGTTCCCGTCTGTAACTGTGCTTGAGTTATTACATTTATGCATATTTGATGAAGTCACATGACCATATATGGTCATCACATTAGTTAGTCACATCTCGTGTCTTATAGCTTCGATATTGCACAGGTTGCATGTCCCTATCTGTAACAGTGCTGGATATATTACATTTATGCATATTTAATGAGATCACATGACCATATATGGTCATCTTGTTTGTTAGTAGAATTTCATGTACCATCACTTCAATATTGCACTGGTTGCATGTTCCTATCTGTAACAGTGCTTGAGATATTGCAATTATGTCCATAAAATGAGGTCACGTGACCATATAAAAGAACAAAAAAATATGAAAAAACATTCTAAAATCTTCTTATAAAAAACGGCTTTTCGCCTGGACTTCCATATTTTGGAATTAAATACTATGTCATATGATCTTTCAAAGTTATTCAGGGTTAGTTGATTTGTCGAAAATTATGCAAATGAGATGCAAAACAAAATTTAAAAAAATTCTAAAAAAAAAAGTCACGTGACCGCTAAAGTTTTTTTTGATGAAATTTGTAGCTCTTGTCGCACTGCTACTATCATAAAAAAATTGGAGCACTCAGACCCTCAGAAAGGTGCGCAATTCGGCATTGAAAATTTCGCCTTTAATCCAAGATGGCGGCCTGGTCATGTGACCTATGTGTCTGAACTTAGGATATGCACCAGATCTCATACAGCTTTACCATTGTGGCAAGTATGGAACTGATCGGTCCAACGGTGTTGACATAAAGCGTGACCAAAAATTTAGGCGGAAGAATAATAATAATAATAATAATAATAATAATAATAAACGGAACAATTACAATAGGGTTTCGACCAAATGGGCTCGAAACCCTAATAATAATAATAAACGGAACAATTACAAAAGGGTTTCGACCAAATGGGCTCGAAACCCTAAATATAGCTGCATAGCAGCAATGACCGGTTTTCAAGACCATGGCACATGGCCAAGTCACATGCAATGCATGGCCATGTATGACTGTTTGCAATAGCCCTGAAAATTAACGTTGGTTCCATGTTTGAATATGTGATAGTGTCCGAGATAGTATAGCCATGCATATTTAATGAGTTCCATGACCATATATAGTCATCAGGTATGTTTGTCAATTCTCTTGTTCAATGTCTTCAATGTAGCACTGGTTCCATGTTCCTACTTGCAACAGTGCCTAAGATATCAGAGACATGCATATTTAATACCATATATGGTCATCTACTATGTTGCTCAATTCTCTTGTCCAATGTCTTCAATATAGTGTTGGTTGCATGTCTATACTTGCAATAGTGTCCGAGATTTTAGGGACAAGCATATTTAATGATTTCTATGACCATATATGGTCATTGATTGTGTTGGTCAATTCTCTTGTTCAATATCTACAATATAGTGTTGGTACAATGTTTGTACTTGCAATAGTGCATGAGATATTAGGGACTTGCATATTTAATGAGTTCTATGACCATATATGGTCATTTTATATGTTGGTCAATTTTTTTGTCCAATGCCTTCAATAAAGTTTTGGGTACATGTTTATATCTTTAAAAGTGATCGAGATATTATGGATATGCATATTTAATGAGTTCTATGACCTTATATGGTCATCGAATATTTTGGTCAATTCTCTCGTCCTTTGTCTTCAATATAGCGTTGGTTCCATGTTTGTACTTGCAATAATGCCTGAGATATTAGAGACACGCATATTTAATGAGTTATATGACCATATATGGTCATCAACAATGTTGATCAATTCTTTTGTTCAATGTCTTCAATATAGCATTGGTTCCATGTTTGTACTTGCAATAGTGCCTGAGATATGAAAGACATGTATATTTAATGAGTTATATGACCATATATGGTCATCCAATGTTTTGGTACATTTTCTTGTCCAATGTCTTCAATACAACGTTAGTTCCATGTTTGTACTTGCAATAGTGCCTGAGATATTAGAGACATGCATATTTAATGAGTTGCATATCCATATATGGTCATCCAATATTTTGGTAAATTCCCTTGTCCAATGTCTTCAATATAGCGTTAGTTCCATTCTTGTATGTGCAATAGTTCTCAATAGATGTCAATTGAATGTGTATCGTATATGGGCCCTCCCCCCTTTCCCATAATGCAACATTGCTGACTATTTCATATAAAATGTGAAAAATATTCATAAATCAACTGCTCCAAAACTACTGGTCGCACTTTCATGATTCTTTGATTAATCTGTAGTATGTATGATGTTCTTCAAAATTATGGCGTGGAATTTTGATACGATCAAAATTATGCAAATGAGATGCAAAACAATATTTTAGAAAATTCTAGAAAAAAAAGTCACATGACCGTTCAACTTTTTTTTCATGAAATACGTAGCTCTAGGGCCAATGCTTCTTTTAAGTGAAAGTTTGAGACTCCTAGACCCTCAGAAAGGTGTTTAAATGAGCATGCCATTTTTCGCCTTAAATTCAAAATGGCCGCCGTACCACGTGACCAATATGCATCATCTTAGGATATGCACTAGATCTCATCATACTTAACAAACATGTGAAAAAATTTTCCAGATATGTGCAACGGTGTTCGAATGGCGCTTAGCGAAAAAATCTGGCGGAATAATAATAATAAAAAACATAACGATTACAATAGGTTTCCAAGACATGTGTCTTGAAAACCTAATAATAATAAAAAACATAACAATTACAAAAGGTTTCCAAGACATGTGTCTTGAAAACCTAATAAACGGAACAATTACAATAGGGTTTCGACCAAATGGGCTCGAAACCCTAATAATAATAAACGGAACAATTTCAATAGGGTTTCGACCAAATGGGCTCGAAACCCTAATAAATATAGCTGCATAGCAGCAATCACCGGTTTTCAAGACCATGGCACATGGCCCAGTCACATGCAATGCATGGCCATGTATGACTGTTTGCAATAGCCCTGAAAATTGCACATTGGTTCCATGTTTGTATATGTGATAGTGTCCGAGATATTATAGCCATGCATATTTAATGAGTTACATGACCATATATAGTAATCGGGCATGTTTGTCAATTCTCTTGTCCAATGTCTTCAATATAGCATTGGTTCAATGTTCCTACTTGCAACAGTGCCTAAGATATTAGAGACTTGCATATTTAATGAGTTCTATGACCATATATGGTCATTTAAAATGTTGGTCAATTCTTTTGTCCAATGCCTTCAGTATATGTTTGGATACATGTCTCTATCTTTAAAAGTGCTCGAGATATTATGGCTATGCATATTTAATGAGTACTATGACCGTATATAGTCATCAACTATGTTGGTCAATTTTTTTGTCCAATGTCTTCAATATAGCATTGGTTCCATGTTTGTTCTTGCAATAGTGCGTAAGATATTAGAGACATGCATATTTAATGAGTTTTATGACCATATATGGTCATCAACTATGTTGGTCAATTCTGTTGTCCAATGTCTTCAATATAGGGTTGGCACCATGTTTGTACTTGCAATAGTGCATAAGATATTAGAGACAGCATATTTAATGAGTTCTATTACCATATATGGTCATCGAATGTGTTCATCAATTCTCTTGTCCAATGCTTTCAATATAGGTTTGGGTACATGTCTATATCTTTTAAAGTGCTAGAGATATTATGAATATTCATATTTAATGAGTTTTATGACCATATATGGCCATCAACTATGTTGGTCAATTCTTTTGTCCAATGTCTTCAATATAGCATTGGTTCCATGTTTGTGCTTGTAATAGTGCCTGAGCTATGAGAGACATGCATATTTAATGAGTTGCATGACCATATATGGACATTGAATGTGTTGGTCAATTCTCTTGTCCAATGCTTTCAATATAGGTTTGGGTACATGTCTCTATCTTTTAAAGTGCTAGAGATATTATGGATATGCATATTTAATGAGTTCTATGACTATATATGGTCATCAACTATGTTGGTCAATTCATTTGTTCAATGTCTTCAATATAGACATGGTTCCATGTTTGTGCTTGCAATAGTGTCTGAGCTATTAGAGACATGCATATTTAATGAGTTGCATGACCATATATGGTCATCAAATGTGTTGGTCAATCCTTTTGTCCAATGTCTTCAATATAACATTGGATTCATGTTTGTGTTTGCAATAGTGCCTGAGATATTAGAGACATGCATATTTAATGAGTTATATGACCATATATGGTCATCGAATGTGTTGGTCAATTCTCTTGTCCAATGTCTTCAATATAGGTTTGGGTACATGTCTATATCTTTAAAAGTGATCAAGATATTATAGATATACATATTTAATGAGTTCTATGACCATATATGGTCATCGAATATGTTGGTCAATTCTTTTGTCCAATGTCTTCAATATAGCGTTGGTTCCATGTTTGTACTTGCAATAGTGCCTGAGATATTAGTGACATGCATATTTAATGAGTTGCATGACCATATATGGTCATTCAATATTTTGGTCAATTCTCTTGTCCAATGTCTTCAATATAGCGTTAGTTCCATGTTTGTATGTGCAATAGTTCTCAATACATCTCAATTCAATGTATATCGTATATGGCCCTCCCCCCTTTCCCATAATGCAACATTGCTAACTATTTTATATAAAATGTGAAAAATATTCATAAATCAACTGCTCCAAAACTACTGGTCGCACTTGCATGATTCTTTGATTAATCTGTAGTATGTGTGATGTTCTTCAAAATTATGGCGTGGAATTTTGATACGATCAAAATTATGCAAATGAGATGCAAAACAATATTTCAGAAAATTCTAGAAAAAAAAGTCACATGACCGTTCAACTTTTTTTTCATGAAATACGTAGCTCTAGGGCCAATGCTTCTTTTAAGCGAAAGTTTGAGACTCCTAGACCCTCAGAAAGGTGTTTAAATGAGCATGCGATTTTTAGCCTAAAATTCAAAATGGCCGCCGTACCACGTGACCAATATGCGTCATCTTAGGATATGCACTAGATCTCATCAGACTTTACAAACATATGAAAAAATTTTCAAGATATGTACAACGGTGTTCGAATGGCGCTTAGCGAAATATCTGGCGGAATAATAATAATAATAATAAAAAACATAACAATTACAAAAGGTTTCCAAGACATGTGTCTTGAAAACCTAATAATAATAATAATAATAATAATAAACGGAACAATTACAAAAGGGTTTCGACCAAATGGGCTCGAAACCCTAATAATAATAATAATAATAAACGGAACAATTACAAAAGGGTTTCGACCAAATGGGCTCGAAACCCTAAATATAGCTGCGTTGCAGCAATGTCGGGTTTCGAGCCCACTGACTTATTAGCAGCGTTCCAAAATCAGCATCATTGACAATAATATATTAAAGGAAATTGCATGGCCTTCATACTAAACATGTTGCATGTTCCTGTCTGTAACAGTGCTTAAGGTATTACAATCTTGCATATTTAATGATGTCCCATGACCATATATGGTCATCGGATGTTTTTGTCAGCTCTGTTGTGCAATAACTTCAATATTGCACAGGTTGCATGTTCATGTCTGTAACAGTGCTTGAGTTATTACATGTATGCATATTTGATGAAGTTACATGACCATATATGGTCATCACATTAGTTAGTCACATCTCTTGTTCCATAGATTCGATATTGCACAGGTTGCATGTTCCCGTCTGTAATAGTGCTTGAGTTATTACATTTATGCTTATTTAATGATGTCACATGACCATGTATGGGCATCAGATGTGTTAGTCACATATCTTGTCTCCTAGCTTCGATATTGCACAGGTTGTGTGTTTCTATCTGTTACTGTGTTTCAAATATAACATTTATGCATATTTGATGAGGTCACATGACCATATATGGTCATCACATTAGTTAGTCACATCTCTTGTTCCATAGATTCGATATTGCACAGGTTGCATGTTCCCGTCTGTAATAGTGCTTGAGTTATTACATTTATGCTTATTTGATGAGGTCACATGACCATATATGGTCATCGGATATGTTAGTGACTTCTGTTGTGCAATAGCTTCAATATTGCACTGGTTGCATGTTCCTATCTGTAACAGTGCTTGAGATATAACATTTATGCATATTTGATGAGGTCACATGACCATATATGGTCATCGGATGTGTTAGTCACTTCTGTTGTGCAATAGCTTCAATATTGCACTGGTTGCATGTTCCTATCTGTAACAGTGCTTGAGTTATTACATTTATGCATATTTGATGAAATTACATGACCATAAATGGTCATCACATTAGTTAGCCACATCTCTTGTCTCATAGCTTCGATATTGCATAGGTTGCATGTCTCTATCTGTGATTCTGCTTGAGATATTACAATTATGCATATTTAATGACGTCACATGACCATATACGGTCATCACATTAGTTACTCACATCTCATGTCCCACAGCTTCGATTTTGCACAGGTTGCATGTTCATGTCTGTAACAGTGCTTGAGATAATTCAATTATGCATATTTAATGAAGTCACATGACCATATATGGTCATCACATTAGTTAGTCACATCTCTTGACCCATACCTTCGATATTGCACAGGTTGCATGTCCCTAACTCGTGCAGTGCTTGATATATTACATTTATGCATATTCAATGAGGTCACATGACCATATATGGTCATCTTGTTTGTTAGTAAAATTTCATGTACCATCCCTTCAATATTGCACTGGTTGCATGTTCCCGTCTGTAACTGTGCTTGAGTTATTACATTTATGCATATTTGATGAAGTCACATGACCATATATGGTCATCACATTAGTTAGTCACATCTCGTGTCTTATAGCTTCGATATTGCACAGGTTGCATGTCCCTATCTGTAACAGTGCTGGATATATTACATTTATGCATATTTAATGAGATCACATGACCATATATGGTCATCTTGTTTGTTAGTAGAATTTCATGTACCATCACTTCAATATTGCACTGGTTGCATGTTCCTATCTGTAACAGTGCTTGAGATATTGCAATTATGTCTATAAAATGAGGTCACGTGACCATATAAAAGAACAAAAAAATATGAAAAAACATTCTAAAATCTTCTTATAAAAAACGGCTTTTCGCCTGGACTTCCATATTTTGGAATTAAATACTATGTCATATGATCTTTCAAAGTTATTCAGGGTTAGTTGATTTGTCGAAAATTATGCAAATGAGATGCAAAACAAAATTTAAAAAAATTCTAAAAAAAAAAGTCACGTGACCGCTAAAGTTTTTTTTGATGAAATTTGTAGCCCTTGTCGCACTGCTACTATCATAAAAAAATTGGAGCACTCAGACCCTCAGAAAGGTGCGCAATTCGGCATTGAAAATTTCGCCTTTAATCCAAGATGGCGGCCTGGTCATGTGACCTATGTGTCTGAACTTAGGATATGCACCAGATCTCATACAGCTTTACCATTGTGGCAAGTATGGAACTGATCGGTCCAACGGTGTTGACATAAAGCGTGACCAAAAATTTAGGCGGAAGAATAATAATAATAATAATAATAATAATAATAATAAACGGAACAATTACAATAGGGTTTCGACCAAATGGGCTCGAAACCCTAATAATAATAATAAACGGAACAATTACAATAGGGTTTCGACCAAATGGGCTCGAAACCCTAATAATAATAATAATAATAATAATAAACGGAACAATTACAAAAGGGTTTCGACCAAATGGGCTCGAAACCCTAAATATAGCTGCGTTGCAGCAATGTCGGGTTTCGAGCCCACTGACTTATTAGCAGCGTTCCAAAATCAGCAACACTGACAATAATATATTAAAGGAATTGCATGGTCTTCATACTAAACATGTTACATGTTCCTGTCTGTAACAGTGTTTAAGGTATTACAGTCTTGCATATTTAATGATGTCCCATGACCATATATGGTCATCGGATGTTTTTGTCAGCTCTGTTGTGCAATAACTTCAATATTGCATTGGTTGCATGTTCCTATCTGTAACAGTGGTTGAGATATAACATTTACGCATATTTGACGAGGTCACATGACCATATATGGTCATCACATTAGTTAGACACATCTCTTGTTCCATAGATTCAATATTGCACAGGTTGCATGTTCCCGTCTGTAACAGTGCTTGAGTTATTACATTTATGCATATTTAATGATGTCACATGACCGTGTATGGGCATCAGATATGTTAGTCATCTCTCTTGTGCAAGACTTTCAATATTGCACTAGTTGCATGTTCCTGTCTGTAACAGTGCTTGAGTTATTACATTTATGCATATTTGTTGAGGTCACATGACCATATATGGTCATCACATTAGTTATTCACATCTCTTGTCCCATAGTTTCGATATTGCACAGGTTGCATGTGACAGTGCTTGAGTTATTATATTTATGCATGTTTGATGAGGTCACATGACCACATATGGTCATCAGATATGGCTGTCATCTCTGTTGTGCAGTAACTTCAATATGGCATTGGTTGCATGTTCCTATCTGTAACA